>NC_079164.1:55683894-55826394 GCF_947568905.1 Ostrea edulis
AATTTATGGAGACCTCGCATCATCAAGAATTCTCAAAGGAAATTTGAATCCGCCAGTCTTCTCTTTGCACATGCTCAAATAATGCTGCACGGTTTTGATTGTCTCCTTTTTTCACCCAGTGTCCATACATTTTAAATGTGCAGCCATCAATGAGTTTGCGGAAGTTTTTGACACTGTATGGATTAGTTATAATAGTATCCACTGGTACAGGTGGTGGATTGTAGTAAAAATATTTGAGTCTATGGAAAAATCTGACACAGAGAACACCTGCCTGCAAGAAAAACAATTAACATATAAATCCATCAATTTCGTTGTGTGCAGCCCAATATCTTAGTCATTTTACCTCCCCCCCCCCCCCCCCCCCCTTAAAAACAACAACATTAGTCCATGTGTTGCCTGCAGGTGCTTATATTACACAAATGTGACTTCATCCAGAAGGATGGACAGACAGATGTGGGACAAATTGTGTCTACCATCTATCAGAGTCTGAACACAAAACATTGTTTTAGCAATCTTGTAAACCAAAATACTGATTCGATTTGAGGCAAATGGAAACTTACCCTAAATGTCCTCCTTGGGAAAAATTGCTTCTGTGGTTTCAACTTGAAACAAAAAGAGTATCAGCTTAAAATTCTGTGAAACTGACAACTGTTCTACATGTTATATATAAAAATATACAGTGCAATGAGAATTATTGAATAGTATATATTTATATGTTGTTTTCTAAGTCCTATTCAAGAATTTTTCACTCATGTCAAGACACCATCTCCATTTAGCCACAAATTTTGACTTATACATGACACTTAGGGCAGTAGAAGTGAGGGTTCTTTATTGTGTCAACCCCTACCATGACAAGGGACCCCCAATTTTAAGGTCATATCTGAAACTCCTGACTTTCACTTCTAATGTTGAGTGCTTGGCAAAGGTACAGTCACAACCAACGTTATATGTCTTAAGTTTGATGTAGCTCCATAATTGAGAATCAAAGCTGGGCCTCCTGGTTGTGAAGCAAGTACCCTAACACTAGGTTACTGCAACCAATTTCCTGAACAGTAGTTTGAATAGTAGTCCAGATCGCAATAGGAAATAGTAAATCAAGGTAACCATGCTGTGAAATGATACTATACCTCTCTTTTGAAGAAAGGCGAACCCAATGCTTCCTTGGCTGTTAATCTTTGTTTTGGATCAAGCATCAGAAGGTTTGAAATCTATAAATATATACAAATATATAGGAGAAGGCTTAAATATAGACGCTGCCTGCTGCCTAATCCTTGTTATGTTATACATAACAAGAGGTCCATGGGCCACATCGCTCACCTGAGTCACCTTGGCCTATATTTAAAGATTTTCCCTATATATTCGCATGAAAAACTTTTATCCCTATTGTGGCCCCAACCTACCGTAAGGGGCCATGATTCTTACAAACTTGAATCTGCACCATGTCAGGAAGCTTTCATGTAATTGTAAACTTCTTTGGCCCAATGGTTCTTGAAAAGATTTTTAAAGATTTTCTCTATATATTTGTATGTAACACTTTGATCCCCTATTATGGGCCGCATCCTATCCCGGGGGGCCATGATCTTATTAAACTTGAATCTGCACATGTCAGGAAGACTCCATGCAAATGTAAACTTTTCTGGCCCAGTGATTTTTGAAAATAAGATTTTTAAAGATTTCCCCATTATATTTGTATGTAAAACTTTGATCCCCTATTGCGGTCCCATCCTACACTCGGGGGTCATGATTATAACAAATTTGAATCTGCACTATATCAGAAAGCTTTCATGTAAATTTGTACTTTCCTGGCCTAGTGGTTCTTGATAAGAAAATTTTTAAAGATTTTTCCCTATATATTTGTATGTAAAACTTTGATCCCCTACTGTGGCCCCATCCAACCCCCAGGGGTAATGATTTTAAGAAACTTGAATCTGCACTATGTCAGGAAGCTTTCATGTAAATTTGTATTTTCCTAGCACAGTGGTTCTTGGGAAGAAGATAGTTTTTTTTTTAAGGTCTTGATTTCAAGGGCCTGGGCCTTTCAAATTGGGAAAGATAGCGACAATTGCTTGAAATTGGGGAAAATGTTTCACACAAAGAAGTAGGGAGAAAACCAAACCAGAGTGCATTAAGGAATAACTGGACTCCTTCTCACTTTCAATTTGGTCAAAGCTTACCTCATTCAAATAAGTAGAGGCCAAAAAATTAAGTTTACTTAACAATTTTGAAGGAAAATTGTAATCTTTGGCCTGTGAAGGAGATTTATGAATAATAAGGCTACCCTGCTTTGATTTGCTTTCATTATGAAGTTTGGGAATTTCAAAGCAAAAATTGGAGAAAATGCATGCTTTCTAGCATTGGGAATTATTTCGGCCCCTACAGACCCTAAAAAAATCCCTGGAAGGTTTTCAAAGATTTTCCCTATATATTTGTATGTAGAACTCTGATCCCCTATTGTGGTTCCATCTTACCCCCGGGGGCCATGATTTAAACAAACTTGAATCTGCACTATGTCAGGAAGCTTTCATGTAATTTTGTACTTTCCTAGCCCAGTGGTTCTTGAGAAGCTTTTTAAAAATTTTCCCTACATATATTTGTATGTAAAACTTTGATCCCCTATTGTGGCCCCATCCTATGCCCAGGGGTCATGATTTTAACAAACTTGAACCTTCACTATCTCAGGAAGCTTTCTGGCTCAGTGGTTATTGAGAAGATTTTTAAATAACCCCATCCTATTTTTGCATTTTTGTGATGGCCCTTCATTTGAACAAACTTGAAAGCCCTTCACCCAAGGATGCTTTTGGTTGAAATTGGCCCAGTGGTTCTGAAGAAGCCAAAATTGTGAAAAGTTTACAGATGGCCGGATGGACAGATGGACGGACAGACGACGGACAACAGGCGATCAGAAAAGCTCACTTGAGCTTTCAGCTCAGGTGAGCTAATAAATAAAGTGCACCGCCACGGCACATGATACGCCCGTCACATATTGTTAACAGTATAGATTGTACCCATTAAAACATTTTTTTTATATCACCTTAATTAAATGTCACAGTGACCTTAAAGTAGGATGCGACACACCTTCTACCTAAGATGCATTAGTTGACCAATTTTGGTGATTCTAGGTCTAATAGTTTTCAAGTTATGAGCCGGACAAGTTTTTGCCATATATGGCCATATCTTCTTAATGAAAGGTCACAGTGACCTGGTTTTAATGTGCGACACACCTTCTACCCAAGATGTATCTACAGACAAAGTTTGATGATTCTAGGCCTTGTAGTATTTAAGTTACGGGTCGGACACGAAAAAGCTAACAGACGGATGGACAGACGGATATCTTCTTAATGAAAAGTCACAGTGACCTGGTTTTAATGTGCGACACACCTTCTACCCAAGATGTATCTACAGACAAAGTTTGATGATTCTAGGCCTTGTAGTATTTAAGTTACGGGTCGGACACGAAAAAGCTAACAGACGGACGGACATGAACGCCATACCATAATACGTCCCATCTTAAGACGGGCGTATAAAAACTGTTTAAAACAAGAGTCACATGGGCCACATCGCTCACCTGAGTCACCTTGATCTCTGTTGTGGCCCCAACCTACTCCCGGGGGCCATGATTTTTACAAACTTGAATCTGCACTATGACAGGATGCTTTCATGTAAATGTTAAGAGAAGCTGTCAGTTACCATTGAGAATTATCTTTAAACAAGAGGCCCACAGGCCTTATCGGTCATCTGAATACTTATATAGTGAAAAAGTATCACTACTTCCATGGGCTATGAAATCTAGAAAAAATTCCCTGTTCTGAATATCTAAGCTAAATTCTAATGTTCAGCAACAGTATAAAACAAGATGTGTTCTTAAAACTTCACTGCCCTCAAAAGTGCATACACTGATGAAAGACTTTAAATAATAGGTGTATTAAATTAAAACATCAAAATATATGACTAATTTGGACTCATCCTAAAGTCATAATCCTGGGTTGTGAAATTCACCATTTTTTGTAAATCCTTTTCTGCTATTCTTAAGTATGCATTTAGATTTTATACAGTATCAGCAAACTTACACATAAATATTATAATTATACTAAGTTTGGCCCCACCCTAGGGTCAAAACCCTTACTCTGGGGGAAAATTAAATTTACAATTTTGGTAAAAGACTACCTGCTCTATCCATTTAGTTTCATTTTAGTATCAAAAACACTAAAGAAAATGTTATTTAAGTGTTTTACACATAAACACTATATAACAAGTTTGGCCCTGCCCTGGGGTCAGAACCCCTACCCTGGGGATCATGAAATTTACAATTTTGGTAGAGGCCTTCCTGCTCTACATCACTATGCATTTAGTTTTTCTTACATGTGTGTGGTTCTTGAGAAGAAGATTTTTGAAAATTGGTCAATTTTGGACAGTTTTTGCCCTGCCCCTAGGGCCCCAGGGGTGCTGGAGTCCTGAAATTTACAATTTATGTTCCCCTTGTTCCAAAGATGTTTCATACCAAATTTGAAAAGAATTGGAATGATAGTTATCAAGAAGAAATTAAAAATATCTATTGTTCCCACATTTAATAACTGACCATTTTGGCCCCACCCTGATACCAAAGCCCCTACCCCTGGAATAATCAAATTTACAATTTTGGTCAAGGACTACCTGTTCTTTCTAAATATCTATTTACTTTCAATTTAGTATCAATAGCATTAAAGAAGCATACATGCCAACTTTCCCGATTTGTGCGGGATTCTCCCGATTTGAAGCAGTTGAAAAGGCAAATCCCGATATCCCGATCGGGATTGCAAAAATACCCCGGAATCCCGATTTTCTAAAAATATCTCCCATTTTACGACAACAAACCCCCATTTCCAACCGGAATTTGAAATCCCGCGTCATTTCTGAACTGGCCAATCAGAAATCGGGACAATAGTCAGCCATTGCTGTTTACCTGTGTCGCATGGTATCGGGGTGATGTAATTTACCTGGTCTGCCTGTGTCGGGGTGCTTATTGGACAGTGCGAAGCATGTTTTTATAGTATGGATTTCAAATTGACATATCCTTTACACAAACGTGAATGACAACGATAATAGTGTCACCATGCACCACCAAACAATCGGACATTCCCGATTTTTTGCCTCTCGCTGACAGCATCCAAAATATGCAATAAGGTACATAAAATATATGTTTTTCCAACTAAAATAATATAGGCTATCCGAATCTATCTGTCTATAGCGATGTATTACATAGTCTATATAGTGTAGTATTCAATAGACTTTGTGATGCGTAATTCGCACAAGTCTGTACTGAATTTTATATTAGCAAGTAGCTTTAATTTACAAGTAAAAACGTATATTTTGATGTGTTTTTTTCCTGGTAATTATTTCAGATGTCATGGGTGCAAAGGTTTTGTTCGCAAACTTCATAGCAGGGCAGACTACTCCTTTTCTGGTTGCAATGCAGATTGTTCCACCAGACTCGGCAAGCCCATGTTTACAGACAACCAAGATTGCCTTTGTAGTCGTACCTAAATGCATGTGCTTCAATTTAAATTTTGAAATATAGACCAGCCAATGTGTATATGGTGTAAAAGGATGTAACTTTAAGTATTATTTGATATTTGTATGTGACTTGTTGGAGAAGATTTTTTGCTGAATAGATAATTTTAATAAAATACTTATGTATATCTTTCAAAGTGTTTTTTTTTTTTTATAGTTTTGTTCAAGTCAATGGTCAAACACACTTGGTGTTGTGTTAATGTATGATGCATGTATAATGATTAGATTGATATTTTATTTGAAAAGACAAATATTTATTTTCATGGTAAAATGTCGTGAATTTTGAGCGTTGAAAAAAGGTCGTCGCGCGCAAAATCCCCCATGGGGATTTTCAAAAGTTGGCATGTATGAAGAAGATGTAATTTAAGTGTTTTACACATAAACACTATATAACAAGTTTGGCCTGCCCTGGGATCAGAACCCCTTCCCAGGGATCGAAATTAACTTTTTTCACTACTAGTTTAGCTTGTGGATTATTTTCCAACTAGCAAAATTGAGCTTTTACTAGCATTTTTCAAACGATTGCTGTTTTACAGGAATTTAAGAAAACAAACATATATCTATATCAAAATATAGGGAAAATCTTTTAAAATCTTCTTTAAAGTGCAATAATAAAAATAATTTTGAGGATTCTTTCATTTCAATTTTAATGAATTATCAGACAACATACATGTATCATTGGTGCATGATGAGGGTCATAGGGTACACTTGTGCGGCGAACTCGCTGTGCAGAGATCTACCACCTATTTACAACATCATGTGGTTTGAAATCTTGAAGACTGTCTGTGTCAATTCAAACTATATCTTCAAAACTTTTGGAAATTTCATCTAAAAAATTTTAGTTGAAAAAAAACCCCGAACTCTAAGTGTTTGACTACAGACTTCAGAAAGACACTGCGTGAAGCGGTGACACTAACACTTTCATGTGTTGTTTCATGTAAACACAGATGAGATCAACATGCTTGCTATTTAAATCAGATGTCTCTGAGACGCCCGAAGTGTGCATGAAGTAGGTCATCTTCGACATCACTGACTGAGATATTTATTCGATCAACGTTTACTTTTCCAATATTTGTATATTCATTCCATAAAGCATTTCTATGCACAAGACAAAATTATTGTAAACTTCAAAGTGCAGCCAATAAACCAAGGAAATCCGGAAAAAAGATCTTTTTTTTTTTTCACTCGCTAAAAGCTGCGATCACTTGTGATTTTTCACTCGCTATGTCAATTTTTAACTCGCATTTAGCGAGTATTTCCCCTTAATTTCGTTGCCTGCCTTCCCCGGGGATCATGAAATTTACAATTTTGGTAGAGACCTTCCTGCTCTACATCACTATGCATTTAGTTTTTCTTCCATATATGTGGTTCTTGAGAAGAAGATTTTTGAAAATTGGACAATTTTGGACAGTTTTTGCCCTGCCCCTAGGGCCCCAGGGGTGCTGGAGTCCTGAAATTTACAATTTATGTTCCCCTTGTTCCAAATATGTTTCATACCAAATTTGAAAAGAATTGGAATGATAGTTATCAAGAAGAAGTTAAAAATGTCTATTGTTCATACATTTAATAACTGACCATTTTGGTCCCACCCTGATACCAAAACCCCTACCCCTGGAATAATCAAATTTACAATTTTGGTAAAGGACTACCTGTTCTTCCTAAATATCTATTTACTTTCAATTTAGTATCAATAGCATTAAAGATGTAATTTAAGTGTTTTACACATAAACACTATATAACAAGTTTGGCCCTGCCCTGGGGTCAGAACCCCTACCCCAGGGATCATGAAATTTACAATTTTGGTAGAGGCCTTCCTGCTCTACATCACTATGCATTTAAATTTTCTTACATGTTGTGGTTCTTGAGAAGAAGATTTTTGAAAATTGGTCAATTTTGGGCAGTTTTTGCCCTGCACCTAGGGCCCCAGGGGTGCTGGAGTCCTGAAATTTACAATTTATGTCCCCCTTGTCCCAATGATGCTAAATACCAAATTTGAAAAGAATTGGACTGGTAGTTATTAAGAAGAAGTTAAAAATGTTCAATTGTTAACGCACGACGGACAACGGCGGATGAAAACCCATTGCAATTGGTCACCTGAGTAAACTCAAAAAGTGGAAAGTACAAAAATCACAAATCTGAACAAAACTCTTACACTTTTGTGTATAACGATAGCAAATGTTAACAAGAGGCCCATGGGCCACATCGCTCATCTGAGTCACCTTGGCCCATATCTGAAGACTTTCCATATATATTTGCATGTAAAACCTTAGTCCCTATTCTGGCCCCAACCTACCCCTGGGGGCCATGATTTTTTCAAACTTGAATCTGCACTATGTCAGAAAGCTTTCATGTAAATGTCAACTTCTTTGGCCCAATGGTTTTTGAGCAGATTTTTAAAGATTTTCCCTATATATTTGTATGTAAAACTTTCATTCCCTAGTGTGACTGCAACCTAAACCCGGGGGCCATACTTTGAACAAACTTGAATCTGCACTATGTCAGAAAGCTTTCATGTAAATCTCAGCTTTTCTGGCTCAGTGGTTCTTGGGAAGATTTTTAAAGATTTCCCCTATATATTTGTATGCAAAACTTTGATCCCCCTTGTGGCCACATCCTACTCCCAGGGGCCATGATTTGAACAAACTTAAATCTGCACTATGTCAGAAAGCTTTCATGTACATATCAGCTTTTCTGGCTCAGTGGTTCTTGAGAAGAACATTTTTAAAGATTTTCCCTGTATGTCAAAGTTGACTCATAGGTTATCGTTATCCAGAAATATGAAAATGAAAGTAGAAATCCAATTGGTGACAAAAAAGGTATTGCAGCTATATGCTTTGTGCTTTAATGAAACTTATCTCCATTCCAATGTTGTTTGTCAATCCAATGAGCCAATTTCAATCAGATTGCTTTTGAGTCTATGTATCATTAACAGAATCAGATTCTTAAGCATTGATTCAACCATGACAATGTAATTACTACATCTGGAAAGAGTTGAAAGCATTTCTTACCAGATCTTTGGCTGTCTGACTGACATCATCCCATTCTGGGCTTCCAAAAGTGTAATTTGCCTGCATAATCATTCTTAACATCTGCATCTGTTTGCGATGCCAGAAGGGTGGTGCACCACACAGTAAGGTGTACATAATGACACCACAGGCCCACATGTCCACTTCCATACGGTACCCTGGGACATTATCATACATAGAGACAGCTAGGACCTCTGGAGCAAGATACCCTGGTGTTCCACATAATTCTGCAAAGGAAATATATGTCTATGTGCAAACTAAGTAATGAATCAGTCTTTCAGGGTCTTACTGACCAACTTTTGAAGAATACGTTAAATGTAAAATTTTCAGCATTCTGCTCAGGCTGTAAACACACATATAAATCCCTGCAGAAGCTTCAAAAGCACATCATAAGCAAACTATTTGTAAGCTATTAATGGGTATGAATACTGTCATGATTGTTGAAGATTACACAAACTAGCACTCTCTTGGTATTAAGGCTTATGGAGTCAAACAGTTACAGATCTAACAGCTGATGACACAAAAATCATGATTCACGGAGATAAATTAATACAGTCCCTGATACGTTCTTCATTCCCACTTGAACGGTGAATGAATGCAGAGCGAACGATTAACGCAATTTGGTGAATGGTGAGTGAATGCAAAACGCGAACGGAGTGCAGAGTGAACAGTGAACACAAGATGATCTATTCATTTTGAGTGTTTTAGACTTTTCCTCTACGATTGTATTATTTCATAATCAGTAAGAAAAAAGATATGTATAGTATAATTTGTCCAAACCGGCCTCTGAGTACTACGGTGCTCTGTCAATTCCAGCCACGAAATATAGTCCCTGACATTTCTTTAACAAATCCTTTATTAATAATTCCCTGTACTCCGGATACTGCGGACACCATGTTTATGATGTTGTGACCTAGTACTAGCTACCCTAAACATTATGAACAGACAAAGAATAGCCTTCAACAGGGACTCGAGGGAGTTCGTGGTGTTATCCTGAAGAGACTCCCAACCATTAAGTAAGTGATTTACACACTAGTGTATCTTGTAGGTTCTTTGACTTCATGCCAGTCATGATCACTAATAATCAGAAATTCCTCCGATTCTTATCCCTTTCACATTTGTGTCTGATGATCTTCACTGCACACAACATATAAGGAAAGCAAGGGTAACAGTCAGAGGTATCTTGAATTATGTAACTCATGTGTCTTTTGTAAAGTAGGATAATGAAATTTGCTAGTCTATATACGTCTATTGTCGGACACTGAGACGATTTTCATTTGCTATCCGGCACTTGATAACCCGCGATTTGCATCAACTAGATATCTACTCGCTAGACACAGTAATGCTATTTCATTTGTAACACCTCATAGTTTACCACTCTTATTATGTACAAAGCAGGTCAAACTGAAATAACTTAACGTTGGCATTATGGTTAAAACCAGCTCGATCCGCTCCTTTATTTTTATGTTGTCGCTATACGAGGAGCTGATTTTAATGAGATTGGTCCGAAGAAACAGTAAGAGTTATCAATTGACAAGTAAAAATTTAAGTTGATAGCACAAGTGACCAGTGATTAGAAATATTTATTTACGGTCCTGTAATTTGGTTATAGGAAGGTCTAAAGACCATATGGTATCCTTTAATTATTTACAATTTCATTTCTCTTTCAGAATATAATTCATGATAGATACAGAATTTATATGGTGTGCAGACCACTGACCAGGCTGGTTTCAATATGCCATTCTGAGAATTACACTATGCAGACCTGGATGAATGTTATATAGTTCCAAAATGAGTTTACTCTGAATGACACTTAATTCAGTTCATGCACATTTTAGGTAAGTCCAATGAGACTGCTAGGCCTATATGTATTGTGGATGAGAATTCCATGATCCTGATATGTCTTAAAGGAGTAGGTACGGTTTTGACCAAATTCTGCCCGGCATTTATGGAGGAAAATTATTTTGCGATGCAGATATTTTCCTGTCAAATTCCTAAAAGAGTAACTTATAGTAACTCTCAAAAGCATATGGAAATCAACTCATCTACGCGCATGCGTAGTACATAATCAAATAAAGTAAGGGCTTTCAGGCTATTTGTGGTGTTTTCATGGTTTTTGTATTGATAAACTTGTGAAATTGAACACCTCTTCCCTCGTCGCCCGGAATAATTTTTATATGGATTAAAAATTTACTAAATAACTTACAATTCTTCTTGGTTTCACCCCGGGCGACGATGGAAGAGGGGTTAAAATATCAGTTGAAAGATGCTAACAAATTCGCCATCGTGACGCAATTTGCGTTGATCGTGGTGGTTGAAGAGGAAACGAGAATCATCTGAGTAGTAAATATATTTTCAAATAATATATGCTCATATAGTTATTTATTTAAACACTTTGACATTTATTAAAATCATCATAATAATAAAAATCTGGATAAATTTAAGCCTATCTTACAGACCGGATGCCATTTTTGTTGTTATGACTATAGTGTAAACAGAACGGTGTATCATACTCATAATATACCAACTGACGATTCGTGAGAATTCATGTTACATATAACGATGGACGATTCTTTTAATAAATAATATATTCCTTGAAGATTCAAGCATTATTTTATACCATTCACATTCATTTGATTAAATGGGAAACGGCATGCGGTATATTACATGTAACAGCAGACGACAATATCCACCTAGGTACGTACGTACATCAGTGATGTCTTTATGACAAAGATTTTGGTTCAATGTCACTATTTTTATTATATACTCAAATTGGCAATGAGCTATTACAAGGAAAAGAAATAAAACACAATATTGTTTCTTTCCAAAAATATACAACATATCAAATACTCAGTCAACAAAGACATTGTCATGAATATTTTGGGAAAAAATAAACACAAATACAACAATAGCATACCCCAATTGTATGGCAGTGCCACACCCAATTAAACCCGTCTCACCGGAACAAAGAGGTGGCCATTATGAATAATAAAGAAAATTGTATAAACTCATTGTCGAAATTACTAAAGAAATATTTCACTGCTATAACGCATTAGAATTGTTATAACTATAAATGAACGTTAGCATATTTATGAAATTAATAAAATGCTAAATGTTACTATAGTAGAATTACATGTATTGATACTGATAATATTTATCCAAAATAAAATATCAAAAACATTTTATAATTTGCTTACCAATATTTAAAATGTGTTACCCCGAACTCTATTCGAACACCCTGTGAACTGTGTGTAGGGCGGCGTCAGAATGAAGAGCGTGCACATATAGTGAGCGAATTATAAATAAGCCGACAAACCGGTTTTAATATTCCAAGTAATCAAATATAATTTATAAATTTCTTAATTACCTGGACTATTGTTATAAACACAAAATACTAATATTAAATTGTATCTGAAACTTAAATACATTATTTTGCATATTTTTTAATCTCAAAGAAAATGATTCGCAAGGACAGAACTTTTTAAATAACTCTCAATCAATTACAGCGCGCAGTTCGTGATAAAATTCTGCAATACGATTTATGCGTCACATATTTAGTGCGAGTGTAACATTTTATATTTTTCAAAGACAACAATTTATTTGTTAGAAAGTTTACGATGGTTATTCACGAATATAAAATTTTAGCACACTATCTATAATTATACATCGCCGCGGTGCCCGAGCGGTTAGAGCGTTCACCCCGCATGCGGAAGGCCCGGGGTTCGAATCCCGGCCGCCACAGACCTAAGTCGTTAAAACAGGTAGTGACAGTTCCATCGTCAAACGCTCTGCATTAGATGTGAATGTCACAGGTCCTCGGAGATGACCTTAAAAACGAATGACCGGTGTCAAAATATGGCACTGGAGGTCTTCAGTGTTCTACTATATCTGCAATGGTTACAAAACTATTTCGTTGTTTGGGGAACACTAATTCACTTTCATTTTTGAAAACACAATACAAAAGAAAAAAAGTTTGTGTAGCTAAGATAGGGATTAATATACATTTCTTGCAAGGCACTTTCTACTTGCATTAGTCCTAGAAGGAATATATGTTACTCATTAAAATTATTTTTAAATGGTATGATTGAGGTGCCTGAAAGATAATTTGCTTCAAATGTGTTACTCGTATTACGATTATGTATTTTAATTTACAATGATTGAAATAGATTATGGGCGCATAGATCGTTTTTCAAAAAAAAAAAGGGGGGGGGGGTTGACTTCTCGAAAACATTGACAAACACAAAAATAGGGATTTTGGTATCATTGGAGTGGGTTGATTACATGTATCCAATGTATCACTTACAATTACATTTCATCTATCTTTATCTACTACTATAAAATACAGTCTGGGGGAGGGGGTTTACACAAAGCGAATACACAACATATGGATATATACAAATATAATATTGAGACTCGCGAATGATTTTTGTATTTTTCAACTTTTAAGAGGGTTTCTTTGGGCAAAAGTGGATACAATGACACTAAATTGCACAAACCAAGTGTTGGGGTGTACCAGCTTTGTATCGCTCAGTTGTACAGTACCGAACACATTGACGATTTTTTTGTGGAGAAGCCTGATAGTGGAGAGTGTGTGTGAATATGTGTATGAGAGACGGTCTGTTTGAGACATGGTATATTATGAGAGAGAGAGAGAGAGAGAGAGAGAGAGAGAGAGAGAGTATTTTGACTTAAAAAGTTTTTCATGTTTTGTTAGTTTATTTTACGTCCTTTCGAGAACTTTTCACTCAAATTGAGAAATGATAATAACAATAATGATTAATAATAATGATTGGTTTTATATAGCGCCTTTTCCAGCGTATGCTGCTCAAAGCGCTTTACAATAATCAATGTACATTATTACCCCGGCAGACCTTATATCAATCTAGAACTTTCTCAGCCTCCTAGGAAGCATACAGTGCAAGCTGCCATTACAAGCGCTAGAGCACTAACATTCTAACAATATCTTTCACTGTCTATAGCCAGGTACCCCTTTACACTTGGGTGGAGTGAGGAAATCCATGTAAAGTGCCTTTCTCAAGGACACAACGTCAGCCCTGCCGCGGCCAGGACTCGAACCCATGACCTTTCGGTCAAGAGTTTGACGGCCTAACCACTCGGCCACCGACGCCAAAAAAATCATCAGCTGTATGTGAAGTACCACATATAAAACCTATGCTTAGCACTTAAGGCTATAGCATTGATTTTTTTTTAACGTGCCAACACCTGTTGTGACACAGGACCTCCTTTTTTAAGGTCACGAAAAACTGAAGATATTGAATAGTGATGAATTCGAATTTGCGTAATTTCTATCAAGAATACAAAATAAAGAGTAGGGCAAACACGGACCCCTGGACACAGCCGAGGTGGCATCAGGTGCCTATCTGAAAGACCCATGATTCTCACTTTTGTCGAAGAGCATATGTATATCTACGTCTCAGGTTCGACGTGGCATGTCATGAGCGGGGTTCGAACACACTATACCTCCCGGTTACGAAGCGAATTCCCTACCACTGATAACCGTAACCGTTTCATAATTATCTTCCCTTTGAAGTTGTGTTTCTAGTTTCTCAGAAACACTGCGTTTTTTCCTGAGTATACCTATGAAATGACATTTTGCTCCAACTTAATACCACGCATATAATATTGAGAATATACATATATGGAATATTGCGTATGCCAATTAAAAACAAATGCCGATGAATTCTATTGTGTTCCGATTCATGAAGAATTACATTGGTGATAACCCAAACTTCGCATAAAATTCAGTGATTTGAATTTGAGCTGCCTTTGATGTCATCATTTTTTTTTTCCGAATGCACGCGAGACTCTAACAAATATTTTTAAAAATCTTAAAATTCGCCACAATAAAGGAAGTTGGAGGCAGAAATAAGAGATCACTGTTACCAGTATATAAATGTTTCTTTAATTAATTTGGTGTTCAAACCATTATATTTCTGCACCAGAAAAGCTTTCCGCGAATACCTGCAGTTTTTGCCCCTGTGCGGCATATCTGATGTGGTTTCAATTTTCATTTAATATCCATTCAAATCAGTACAAAAACCAATAATTTCGCATTTACTAAGAATTAATACTTCTATGTGTGATACAGTTTTTATTTTCCTACTCAAAACATCGCTTGGGGAGAACTCTCGTATATTACGTCAAAATTAACGTCAAATTTGGTGACGTCGTCAGGTTAATATAAAGTTTTCCGTTGAAAATATTACAGCTGCTATGGTAGATAAAGAATAACAATGGCCATTTTCATAACTGGCACATTATCAAATACCAGATTTAGTATTTTGGTGAATTTCCTTGACGGCAGATTTTGGCTAAAATCGTACCTTGTTCTTTGTCTGACAGCAAGTCAAATTGGGATGAATTTAATTCCACAATCAGTTTCAAATCACTGATTTAATTTGAACAGATCATACAAACTGTTTCTATTAATTTTGAATTGATATATAACATGCCCACAAAATAATTGCATTATTATTTTTTTTTTTAGAATGTACATCATCAATGTTCTCCCAAGGGAAAGTGAGCAAAAACTTATCCAGACAATCAACAGCATATTTTTGTGAAACTTATTAAAATGTGCAGGTAATATTGCTGTTAAAATATTTTGTATCCTATGACTGATATAACTTTAACCTTAGTTATAACTTTTCAACTAAAATGGGTAGGGATTTTATATTTACCATTTTTATTCTTTGTGACAAGAAAAAATTGTTTTAATATATATATAAAAAAGTACTGCATTAATGACCTTTTGACCTACTAAGGCTTTCTGATGGTACCAAAATTTGATCTTCTGAACTTGACATGAATTTTGACCGACTTGTCTGAAAAGCGTTAAGTTTGGGGGCATCCATGGTTCACCATGTTCACATTCATGTCTTGTTGCTGTTCAGACTATGAAAAGATGTTGCTGTTAAGAATGATTACCATAGCACAACCATTTAATGCAATATTAGATAAGTTCAAATATTTTCATTGCAATCTTGGTATTGTATTGCGTGTGTTAATCATTTATGATGAAAATGTTTTATTTTAATTTCTTCATTTATGCACTTATTTACATGTATTTGTTAGATTTTAATCGAATTAATCTAAGAGAATATAATATATCAGTATATTTTTAAAATTTAGAAGGTTAAAAGAGACGAAACAGGTGTAAAATAAAGATAATTTAGAGCGTCAAGTCAACTGAATTAAAGACAAAGAAGAGTACGTGCAGTAAACTACATTTGTATTGTGATTTCGTTTGATTATATTTCATCAAATGGTTTTTTTTTAATTATTTGCAGGAGAAATAGGATTACGAAGAAGAGAAGTTTGTCATAATTTTTTATAGCATGAATTAAATACAATTTCTCATATATTAAGATTCTTCATTTTTTCAGGACAATAATTGGTAATATTCATGAAAACTAGCAGAGCTCCAATACATTTGAAGTGTTAGTCAAGTATACTTTAGGAGAAGCAAGCAAAGTCTGGAAAATGTCCTAAATGGTATCCGAAAAGTGCCTAAAATGGTACCCAGAGTGTGCCTAAAATGGTACTTATGCTGTACCCGGAAAGTACCTAAAATGTACCCAGTTTGTACCCAAAATGGCACCAGGTTTGTACCTAAAATTGTACCCTTAAAGTACCTATAATGTACCCAGTTTGTACCTAAAAACTGTCTAAATTGGTAACCAGATTTTACCAATAATGTACCTGCATGAATAGTACCGGAATTGTACCTAAAATGTACCTGAAAAGTTTCTGAAATGGTACCCGGATTGTACCTGAAAAGTACCTAAAATGTACCCGAATTGTATCAATAATGTACCCTGAAAATGTATCAAAGAAATGTACCCCAAAATGGGAACAACAATGTTGACAAAATTGTACCTAAAAGGTACCCCAAAAATAGAAACTTTCAAAGTTGAAATAATAATGTACCCAAAAGGTACCCCAAAAATTAAAACCTGAAAAAGTTGTATGGGAAAGAAAAATGTACCCAAAAAAGTACCCGCTTGCAGGTAAAAAAAAAATTAAAGTGCGGTTCCAAATAGGGTAGTGTTTCGGGTATCTTTTAAATACATTCCGGATACCTTTTGGGCATGATTCCGGGTACTTTTACCGGTACCCAATGTGTACCCCAAAAGTACTTAAAGTGTACTCCAAACATTATCGCAATTCACCTTTGAATTAGAACGCTTTGGCCGATATAGTATTGCGTTGTGTGATAACACAATTGAATCTGTTTGTAATACAATTGCTAAATGCAACAGAAACTCTCATTGGTCCATATGTATAAGTCCGCCCAAATTCCCTTATACGGCATTTGAAAACATGACGGCCAGATGGAAACAAACTTCAAAGGAAGAAAGAGAAAAAGTTGTATTCTTGTGTTGTTGTCTCAAAAATTTAATATCAAAAAATTCCTAACATATTTTCCTACTATACTTAATTGTGTCCAAATATACCTTCAAATATTTATTAAAGCCCCATACGACCCAAAAACTCACAGCTTTTGATGATTTCGTTCGTTGACGTAGCCATGTAAGGTAACCACTCAATTCGAATCCCGGTTCATTTCCATATCGCACAATAGCGTCTAGATGTAAACCAATACCCCACAAATATTTCAGCTAAATATTTTAAATAATATATCATCCCAGTTCCATTAAATGATAATTATTCAAATAGCTAAACTCACGGCAATGCAGCTTTCATTAGTCTGGGCAGGTCTCCATCTCTGCCACACGAGTGTTAAGGACCATAATGGGCTTTAGCATTTCGTTAATCAAGAGCTTATTTTACCTTTACCAAAACTATATCTTTTAATTTCTATTAATTATTCATGTTGATAATTAATGAAGAGCGAATACATAACTTACAACTAATTGTATGAATAGATACCAATAGCAACAGAGTTCGAATTGACCGGCTACCTAACATGGCTATGTCAACAAACGAAATCATTTGAAGCTGCGAGTTTTCAGGTCGTGTGTGGCTTTAATGAATATTTGAAGGTAGTTTGGACACAAGTATAGTTGGAAAATATGTTAAGATTTTTTTATATTGAATTTATGAGACAGCAACACAAGAATACACTGATAACGCTATATCAGCTAGGCCTCAACCGTGGGCAGCTTTTTGTGCCCCGTAAATCGAAAGTTTTTATAAGAGATGGATCTGTAGCTCTCTGTTCCGTCACAATATTTTTTCAGAGAGCTACAGTTCTCCAGCAAGTAATTTTCTAGTCCATCCATCTTATCTGATTAGATCACCGGGTCACCTGAATCAGCTCGAGACAGTGGACGGGCTGTAATCGGCCAATGAAAACTCTTGTTGTATTACATCAAACATGTCATTCAAACTGCAATCGTCTCATTCAAATTGTGTCGTCACACAACGCAATACTATATCGGGTAAAGCGTTCTAATTCAAAGGTGAATTGCGATAAAAACTTAGAAAGTTGTATGGGAAAGAATAATGTACCCAAAAAAGTACCCGCCTGCAGGAAAATTTTTTTTAAAGTGCGGTTCCAAATAGGGTACTGTTTCGGGTACCTTTTGGGTACATTCCGGGTACTTTTTACGGTACCCAATGTGTACCCCAAAAGTACCCATATGATACCCGAAAAGTACCCCAAAGTGTACCCGGAATGTACCTATATTTTCTGTAAGGGTCAGCACAGTATGGTGCAAAACATGAAATAAATTCTTAATCTAACGAAGATGTGTATCATTGTAACTAGTGGTAGTAAATGTATAGTGCTTGTCATTGTGCGTATTATGTAAACAAGTGCATGACTTAGCCAAAATGTACACAGCTCTCCCCTTTTAAACATGATCGCTTTATACTTTTCCCATACTTGGGCTCATGCAGCTGTCTTTTCATCTGTTCACAGATTCTAATCCAACTGCATATTTTGGCATACCATCGATTTTTCCCAAGCATGGGAAAGTTTTAGAATTGAACCATGCCATTGGTTATGGAATACTTATTGAACTACTGTTATATTACCTATCTGAGTATTGATAACTTTAGAATTACTCTGATTTCTCAGGTGCTATATAGTGTTCATGTTCATATAGGCAAACATTTTGCTCTCAGCCTGCATCTTAATTATTCAGGTACTCAACCTGCATACATAAGCTCTGTCAGGTGCTAATGAACATGGCGACACATAGACAAGCATACTTGTCCTCAGCCTGCATATTCCTTTACCGTAGAGTATACAAAGTTTTTAAGATTGTTTTTATGCTGATGTATTCCATTTCCAACTCTATTACATTGTATATCGTTTATTCTTAGTTTGTTGCATGAGCCCTTACTAAATAGCTCAACTAAGTATCCTGTTATATTTGAAAATATATACAGTATAATTTGTCTAAACGCGGCTGTGTGTGGTTCCAAAGAAATTGGCAGGTTTACACAGAGTCCGGAGTGCAGAATGTTGAAAAGTATGAGAGTTGCTTCCCTTGTATTCAATGTCTATCATGCATATGTGTTTAACGATTGCTAACGTTGTATTATATCACAAAAGAATTCAAAATGTGAAAATATAAATGCCAGTGTTTTATCGTCGTGTTCTTTTGAAAAAGTTTGAATTTTTATTAAACGGTATAAAAATCTGGGAATTATTCGCGCACTTTTCCATTGGTAAATTGTCGATTTCGTCTACATCATCGTCGTCATCAAGTGCTAGTCATCATGTGCATTCGTCAAGTTTGTGTTGTGTTCGTCTAAAATTTCTCTTTCCCAGCTTTCGTTGTAAATGTATTTAATGGAAATATCGCTTTTAACTGTCTCAATTTGTGAAACGGAAACTGATGTACATGTAATGACGAGTGATCGACCGGATATGGTGAGTTGAGCTAACTTAACTGTATATCATCACTGTCTGACTCGTCGGAGAGCTCCGAGAGGTCCACCCTGCTTTTGGAAAACATGACTGGGTTGTTGACGATTTTGATTCATTCCAAGAATGTATCAAATTCATCGGTCAATTGAAATTTGTCTTTTATTGTCAGTTCATGTCTCTGTCGTTATGGGGAAGGCTCGTGCACCATTACTTCGTACTTGGTGCTGTCATAATTGAAAAGTGCATTTCCAAAAAAATCAGGTTTTATTATAAACTGATTACGACTCATCGACAGTTGAACTCTTTTACTTACCTGAGGCTTCCCTTGAGACACCCTTTGTGTACACCGCGCTTGTGATCAATCGAATATACCGACAGGTTGGTCATCGTGGGGTGACCGGTTTAAATACGATAATTAGAGCTAATTACGAGAGTTGGGACCTCGTGTAATCTGAATACGACTGACGTAACAATTAGGGTGGTGTATAATCGAGGGGCCGGTTTACACAGGATAATTAAAGTTAATTGATAGCAATCGGGACTGTGTAAGCCGGCCGATATACAGAATACGCAGTATCCGGAGTACAAGGAATTATTAATAAAGGATTTGTTAAAGAAATGTTAGGGACTATATTTTGTGTCCGGAATTGACAGAGCGCCGGAGTACTCAGAGGCCGATTTGGACAAATTATACTGTATATCCATTTAGTTTCAATTTAGTATCAATAGCACTAAAGAAGGTGTTAATTAAATGTTTTACACATAAACACTATATACTAAGTTTGGCCCTGCCCTGGGATAAAAACTCACCCGAGAATCATGAAATATTTGATTTTGGTAGCTGGCCTTCCTCAGCTCTACATCATGATGCATTTAGCTTTTCTTAAACATGTGCAGTTCTAGAGAAGAAGATTTTGAAAATTGGTCAATTTTGGACACTTTTTGCCCCATCCCTAAGGCCCCAGGGGTGCAGGAGTCCTGAAATTTACAATTTATGTCTCCCTTGTTCTAAAGATGCTGCATATTAGATTTGAAGAGAATTGGAATAGTAGTTATCAAGAAGAAGTTAAAAATGTTCAATGGTTAATGCATGACAGACGACGCACGACAACAAATTGCAATAGGTCACCTGAGTTTGCTCAGGTGACCTAAAAATGTCAGAAACAAAATGATCATCTCTTTTTAACGCCAAAGTTTTTTAAAATTCCTTTTCATCTTTCCTCTGCTTACTGGAGGCATGAAATTTTTTACCTGTAAGTTCCTCTTCTGCATTTAATACTGTTGCAAACCCAAAGTCAGACACCTTCACATTAAGATTGTCATCCAGCAGAATATTTTCCGGCTACAAATACAAAATTCAAAACATCACCCATGACCACTTTTAAATATTCTGTTATAATTTTTACACATACTCTGGCATTTACATGTAGATATAAATTATCAAAATAATTCTCTGAAACTAATGATCAGATGATCTGACGATGACACTATCAAAGCAATATTTAGCAAAAGAATTAGGGGTGAAACAATAAAGCACCTCAATGATTTCATACAAATTACAATACAATAACCGGTTGCGGTAGCTCAGTGATGTAGCATTCGTTTTGTAACCGGGAGGTCGTGAGTTCAAGCCCCCTCCCCCCTGCTCATGCAATGGCCGCGTCAAACATAAAACGTAAACATATATAGGTAGTGATTCTTCCTTCACCAAACGCTCCGCATTTAGAAGTGAGAATCACAGGTCTTTATGACCTTAAAAACAGAGGTTCCATGTTGTGGTAGGCGTTGGCATGTTAAGGAACCCTCATTGCTATGGCTGTATGTGCTAAGTATAGGTCTAAATTATTGATACTTCAATTACAACTGATAACTCAATATGAGTGAAAAATTCTCGATGGGACATAAACCAACAAGAGTACCGCAAACGGTACATAATACGCCCGTGAAATGCTTACATAGGGTGTTTTTCTTGTGCTATAATTTGTATAACTTTGCTTCAGGTAGTATCAGCCACCATGAGGTTGTGACAAACTTTCATATGAACAAAGGGTTCTTAGCTAAAAAATCGAGATTTCCTCAAAATGGACCAAGTTCAACAACCTGTAATTCTTTTCAAAAATGGAAGAAAATCAAAATCCTTCCCCAGATGCACAACTTCAATACCCATACAAACACTCCACAAAATGAGATGGTCCTCACTTGAAAACTGTGGGAGGAGTTGGGCGGACAAATTATGTACCCTCCATAGAATATTAATTTCCAAATAGACTATAAGTTCAACAACATGTAATTTTCTCAAAAATTGTAGAAAATCAAAATCAATCCCACATATACATCTTCAATTCCCATACAAACACTCCACAAAATAAGAAGGCTCTCATTTGAAAACTGTGGGAGGAGTAGGGCGGACAAATTATGTACCCTCCATATAATAATTTCCAAATAAAGGGGCAAAACTCCTGGAAAAAAGGTCGAAATGGATCAAAATTGCAGTATGATCTAGAGAGACCCACAAAGAAGCTACACAACAAGTTTCAGCATGATATGTAAAAGGGAAATGAAATTATAAAGAGAAAACCCCGAACGGATGGACGGACGGATGGACGTACAGACATCGCTGTACCATAATACGTCCCGTCTAAAGACGGGCGTATAAAAAAGAGGCCAATGGGCCTCAACGCTCACCTGAGTGACCTTGGCCTTGCCATTGTTCAGCTGTTGTGATTTTTAAAAGATTTTCAAAATTTTATCGATCATTATTCCCATGAAAAATTTTGACCCCATATTGTGGCCTCAACCTAAGCCCAAAAGGATCACAACTGAAAATGAATTCACATAACACAGAGATGCATCAACACCAATGTGAATAACATGATCTTCACATATGTTTCCAAAGTATACAAAATTATATATGCATTTTGTCTTTCTTATGCTTATAGTAATTAATTCTAACAGTTCATTTGCCAAAACATTGCGACAATTAATCACAATACGGACTTACATCTAAGCCCCGATTTCAAAAAATCTCGTTAATTAGTTAGGTAGTCACATGGTATAGTGATGTCATATGCGATCTTCTTCGATCAACTGATTGTGATAGAAGTGTTAGATATTTTTTAAAACGTTGGGTTTTAGGGGAGTATACTTTATTCACCATGGAAAACATTTATTTCAATGTTGACAAATTTCCGGAGTCTTATATGTTTTAGTTACCAGTGCATACAAATAGCATTGTAAATATAAATACCCAAATGTAGCGAGGAAAGTGAATATGAAATCGGCAACTGCGAGTGAATAATGTTTACATGCATGGTTGTTGTCTAAATGCTATTTTGTAATGTTATTCCATTAAACATCTGTAATTAGCATTGTCTTTTTTCAAAATAAACAGTGCAATTATTATTAAGGTATTCCGTCTCCTGCGGAAGACCTTACTATTATTGTTCGCGTTCTTCTTCATTATTATTATTATTATTATTAAGGTCTTCCGTCTCCTGCGGAAGACCTTACTATTATTGTTCGCGTTCTTCTTCATTATTATTATCATTATTATTATTATTTTCCTTGGTAGTACACGCGTTTTTCTCAGCCATTTCTCGATCGATTTTCACGAAATTTTCAGGAAAGATGTCTTTTGGTGACGAGACTTTGCTTGCAAAATTTCGTGCTTGACGTCACTTCTGGTCAGGAGTTATCTCTCTTTTAGTGACTTTTTGAAGGGCCTTGTTGTCCACACATCTCCTCCGTTAGTTTTGAAGCTAGAGTCTTGAAATTTCTACACAAGATAGAGTAAACATTTTAGAAGATTTGTGGGGGATTCGATTTTACCGGAGGCGATTTGCCTAAACGCTCGCCTGGACCTGAAAAAATGGATGCCAAAATTTTTCGCCGATTTCGGCGATTTTTGACCTTTGATCTCCAATATCTTTTTTCTTGCAAATATTTTGTTAAGACATGTAGAACAAAAGTTGTGCACATTTACGAGATCTTTACAAAAATATCAAGATTTAGGGGCTAGCCCCTTCAATTAGGGATCTAGAAGGGCTCAAAGTCTAGATCAAATATCTCAAAAATCGTTAATATTTTGGTATAAGTCAAAGAACAAAAAATGTTCATCTCAACAATCCAAATCTATTCATATAAAAATTTAGGTCATATGTTACATAATAAGGGATTTTAAGGGCCAAAACCATAAATTTTTTACCCCTTGTATCTCGAAAACGACAAATATTTTGAAAAGCAGTAAAGAACAAAAGTTGTTCAGAATGATGATCTGAACAATATGCATATTTCGTTTTTACCCTATGTGGCCCCGTTAGGGAGCTACAGTTTGGCCCCTAAAAATTACTTCTAGAAATAACTCGAGAACGGTAAAGAATTTCTAAATACTTGTTGAACAAAAAATGTTTGAAATGTCATGACCTTTCTTACGATATCAAGCAAAAGGGGCTGACCCTTTAAATTAGGGGCCCAGAAGGGTCCAAAGGTTTATGAGAATATCTCAGAAACTATTAATATTTTGTAATAAGTCATTGAAGCGGAAATGTTCATCTAAACGAGCTTGTTCTTATCAAATCAAAAAGTAGGTCATATGTTACGTAATAAGGGATTTTAAGGGCCAAAATCATAAATAATTGACGCCTCATATCTTGAAAACGACAACTATTTTGAAAAGCATTATTGAACAAAAGTTGTTCAGAATGATAATCTAAACAATATGTACATTTCGTTTTTTCCCTATGTGGCCCCGTTAGGGAGCTACAGTTTGGCCCCTAAATATTTCTTGTAGAGATAACTCGAGAACGGTAAAGAATTTCTAAATACTTGTTGAGCAAAAAATGTTTAAAATGACAAGGCCTTTCTTACGATATCAAGCAAAACGGGCTGGCCCTTTAAATTAGGGGTTCAGAAGGGTCCAAATGTTTTTGAGAATATCTCAGAAACTATTAATATTTTATAATAAGTTGTAGAAGCGGAAATGTTCATCTCAACGAGCTTGATCTTATCAAATCAAAAAGTAGGTCATATGTTACGTAATTAGAGATTTTAAGGGCCAAAATCGTAAATATTTGACGCCTCATATCTTGAAAACGACATATTTTTTAAAAAGCATTATTGAACAAAAGTTGTTCAATGTGTCATAACCTATCGATCAATATCAAAAAATGGGTCTGTGGGCCTCATGGCTCGCCTGTAGAGTTGATTTTTGTCGATATCAGTCGATTTCAAAAACTTGTAACTGGTAAATATTTTGTAAGGACATATTGAACAAAAGTTGTTCAGTTTATCGAGATCTATCGATTGATATCAAGAAATAGGCCTATGGTCCTAATGGCTCGCCTGTAGAGTCGATATTTTGTCGATATCGGTCGATCTCAATAACTTTTTACAGGTAAATATTTTGTAAAGACATATAGAACTAAAGTTGTTGAGTCTATAGAGGGCTAACAAATGACATCAAGAAATAGGCCCGCGGGCCTTATGGCTCGCCTGGAGAGTCGAATTTCAAACGAATTTCACCGCAACTTTGCTTCAGAAGCTTATGATATGAAAAATTGATTATATCTAAAGTGTCTTAAAGTCGGAAACTAAATTGGGACTCATTTGTCTTTTTTTTTTTTTTTTTAAACTCCGAGTGCATCAACAAATCGGACGGAAGACCTACTCGTTGCTTGCAACGAGATCGTGTCTAGTTGAATCTATTTTTGGATTAGATAAGAGGGCGAGTCAATAAGTAACCAGCCTAACTTATTTCCGGTTGAGATCCACCTCTTCTTTTTTGATGTAATTGCCCTCTAGTGTGATGCACTTAAACCAACAGTGTTCAAGTGCCATCAGCCCAGAACTGAAAAATTCAGGGTCCTTTCCATTGACCCACTCCTCAACTGCCGTCACGACTTCTTCGTCAGACCGGAAATGACGTCCATGGATATCCTTTTTCAAGTTTGGGAATAGAAGAAGTTGCTAGGAGCTAGGTCAAGCGAATAGGCAGGATGTGGTATTAATTCATACCCGTTTCACATGACCCTGGATGATAATCTACTAATTAAATTAAATTGACCTAATCATCAATATTTATATTTGTTATGTTTTTGCCTACTTTACAGCATCCATTGCAACTTTGGCAAGTGTGGACTCTTGCATGTCCTTTTGCAGCAAAACACCTTTAGAGAATTTACCTCGGCGTTTTTCATGGATGGCTGGTCCCAGGTGTATAGCAATTAAGTTTGCATAGTACACTCCAATTACTGTACTTCTCTTGGGAAAAGTCCAACATAATAACATTTGCGTCCCAAAATATTGTAACCATTACCTTGCCAGCAGATGATTGTGTCTTCAACTTCTTTGGCCTCGGAGACTCAGGCCCTACCCACTGACGACTCTGAACTTTATTCTCTGGATCATAATAATGAACCCAATAAAGTCTCATCTACAGTCACCTGACGCAAAAGAAAATCATCTTTTGACCTAAAACGCTTCAACAAGGTGCTGCATATACTAAATAATGCTCTGGTTGCCATTTGCTCATTGCTAAGGGATTTGGCGACCCAACGGGCTGTTAGCTTGCCCATACCTAAATGATCATGTAAGATTGTTGAAAATTGCTACCATGTGAAATGCCTAATGTCTGCGCTATTTCTTCCATCCGAATTCACCTATCAGAGTATACCAGATCCTGAACTTTCTTACACATTTCTCCATTGGTGTCATCCAGTGGGTGATCAGACCTGGCTTCATCTTCTAAAGACGTTCTACCGCATTTGAATTCCCATACCCAAAATTTAACCTGAGCATAAGATGGTGCAGAAGACCCATAAACATCGGCTAACTCGCCGTGTATTTCCTTGCCTGCTTTAACTTTTAGATACAAATACCGAATTAGCACAGTACTCAACTTTACATGAAAAGCATGCCTTTGCATCATTTATAGCCATGTTTGACATTCACTATCTTATTAAAGAATGACTTGATACGCGTGCAATTTTGTACCCACGTATAAGACATGTATTGAAACAAGGCATGAAAATCGTGATCGTCTCGGTCAATCGGAAATGGGATAGGCTGGTTACTTATTGACTCGCTCTCGTAAATCATGATATGTTACATCATTGACAACTAGGCCTAAAGTCTAATGTCACCAGTGCATTTTTAAACAAGAGGCCCATGGGCCACATCGCTCACCTGAATCACCTTGCTCATATTTATAGATTTTTCTTATATATTCGCATGTAAAACTTTGATCCCTTTTGTGGCCCCAACCTACTCCCGGGGGCCATGATTTTTTCAAAATTGGAATGTGGAAGTGTCAGGAAGCTTTCATGTAAATGTAAACTTTTCTGGTCCAGTGATTTTTCAGAGTCCCTATATATTTGTATGTAAAACTTTGATCCCCTATTGTTGCCCCATCCTATCCTCGGGGGCCATCATTTCAACAAACTTGAATCCGCACTATGTCAGAAAGCTTTCATGTAAATTTCCACTATCCTGGCCCAGTAGATCTTGAGAAGAAGATTTTTAAAGATTTTCCCTATATATTTGTATATAAAACTTTAATCCCCTATTGTGGCCCCATCCAACCCCCAGGGTCATCATTTTAAGAAACTTGAATCTGCCATGTCAGGAAGCTTTCTTGTAAATTTCAGCTCTTCTGGCCGAGTGGTTCTTGAGAATAAGATTTTTAAATGCCCCCACCCTATTTTTGCATTTTTGTGATTATCTCCCTTTGAACAAACTTGAAAGCCCTTCATGCAAGGATGCTTTGTGCCAAATTTGGTTGAAATTGGCCCAGTGGTTCTGGACAAGAAGTCGAAAATGTAAAAAGTTGACAGACAGACGACGGACAACAGGCGATCATGCAGAAAAGCTCAGTTGTAATGAGCTTTCAGCCCAAGTGATCGAGCTAATAAAATCTCGACCTTAATTAGTTCAGAATAAATCGAATAGGTCAGTTTCTTTTTATAAAAAGTAGATTAAACTCCTAGGTCAAAAGATCGAACACCATTGTGTGCAAGGTCTTGCCATAGAGAATCTTTATATAAAATATGAAAGCCCCACCTAAAATAGTTCTGGATATTATTAACATGTTATGTGTTTTAAAGTAGGTCATAAGAAAGGGATTTCCGTAAAAAATATATAAACAAAATATGAAAAGCCCTAGCTTAAACAGTGCAAAAGATATTTTCAAACATTTTCCCTATATATCAGCATATATATCACTTTGATCCCCTATTGTGGCCCCAACCTAACCTGGGGACCATGAATTGCACTAACTTGGATCTAGTCTGTGTCAGGAAGCTTTTATGCAAATTTGAACTTTTCTGGCCCAGTGGTTCTTGAGAAGATTTTTTAAAGATTTTCCCTATATACTGGGTGAATGTAAAATTTTGAGCCCCATTTGTGGCCCAATCCTACCTTCATGGGCCTTGATTTGAACAAACTTGAATCTGTACTACATCAGGAAGATTTCATGTAAATGTTACCTTTTCTGGCCCAGTAGTACGTTCTTGAGAAGATTTTTAAATATTTTTCCTATATACTCGCATGTAAAACTTTGATCCCCTATTGTGGCCCAAACCTACACCCGTGGACTATGATTTGAACAAATTTGAGTTTGAACTACATGTATGTCAAGAAGCTTTCATGTAAATTTTAACTTTTTTGGCCCAGGGGTTAAAAGATTTCTAAAGATTTTCCCTATATACTTGCATGTAAAATTTTGATCCCTTACGGAGGCCTCATACTACCGCCTGGGGTCATGATTTTGAATAAACTATCTCCCCATGGAGAAGTATGATGCCTTTCATTTCAACAATCCTGAATCCCCTTCACCTAAGGATGGTTTTTACCAAGTTTTGTTGAGATCGGCCCCGTGGTTCTGGAGAAGAAGTCGAAAATGTGAAAAGTTTACAGACAGACAGACAGACGGACAATGGGTGATTAGATTCAAGCTCATTGAAAGCTCAGGTGAGCTCAAAACTACCAACCAACGATACAATAGTCTCAATTTGATTTCTTATCCATACAAGAGGCACACAGGCCATATAGGTCACCTGAATACTATAGTGAAAAATTACCACTAGTTCCAAAAGGGCTAAAACCTAGAAAACATTTCCTGTTCTGAATATCTAAGCTAAATTCTAATGTTAAACAACAGTATATTAAACAAGATTGTTCTTAAAACTTCACTGCCCTCAAAAGTGCTACACTGATGAAAGGCTTTACATAATATAACAAGTGTATTAACATTAAAACATCAAAAGATGTTACTTATTTGGACCCATTCTAAAGTCAAAACCATGGGTTGTGAAATTCACCATTTTTTGTACATCCTTTAATTTCTGCTATTCCTAAGTATGCATTAGATTTTATACAGTATCAGCAAACTTACACATAAATATTATATACTAAGTTTGGCCCCACCCTGGGGTCAGAACCCCTACTCTGCATATTCACAATTTTGGTAAAAGACTACCTGCTCTTCCTAAATATCCATTTACAGACCCTGAAGCGTACTACTACACCACTTGCATGGAACGGTACGAAACGATTCTTGCACGGAACTGTTTGCACGAAACGCTGAACGATCTGCACGGAACGGTGAACGGTTTGCACAAAACGCTGAACGCTTTGCACGAAACGCTGACCACTCTGTAGGCGTGGCTTGCACGCTTTGTGAACGATCTGCATGAAATGGTAGGTGTGGCCTGCATGCTGTGATTTTTTCGGTAATATTTGGTTCAAATAGTTTCAATATAATTGCAGTACTCTAGATATTAAAAGAAGGTTGAGAAAGAAATGATAATGCATGGTTCATTTTAAAATGATTGTTTATGTATGACGAGGTAAATTTCATTTTTGCTTATTAGATCAATGATGACTATAAACACGTTGGAATGAAAACAAATGAATTTTTTTTAAAATTCAGAAATAAAAGAAAAATATGCAAAAATCATATCGTCATGGAATATTGATTAATAAAATTTTATTGATTCATTGCTCTATCAAATTCTTTGAAACTGAATATGAAATGGTCGCGTTTGTTTCGCTATTTTAATTTGTACATTCATGCTGAGTGTCATTAAAATACATTTGCAATTTGTATATTCCAGGCCTCTTCCCAAAGACAGATGTTCAATGAACCTATATTTTTACAGTCAAACCCGTATTAAGAGACCTTCCAACGGAGAAAGGAAAAATGGTCACATATGACAGGTGGTCTCTTAATACAGGTTGCTTATTTTCGGAAAGTATATTTTTCGTACATGTAATTTTTAGGCAAATATCAAATTCAGGAAATAATTGTACATCTACAATGTATTTGGAATTCATTTAATAACAAGTATAGTTTTAAAATGTGTAAAATCAAATCAATAATACATGTACTAATAATATTTTAAAATACAATAAGTTGTGTTATAATTTACCATTAAATTCATAAAATTTACATTTTTATTACCCAGTAAGAATAACAATTAACAAAATGAATGCATTACTAAAACATAAGAACAATTTAATCTAAAAAAAAAAGCATTGCATTTCTGTAAAAGAATACTAGAACAATTCAATTCAAAAAGCTTCTTTGGGGTAAATTGTTTTTAAAATCATTGCATTTCTGTATGAGAATGTCACTATAAAATATGCAAGCATCACTATAAAATATGCAAGCATTGCTATAAAAACATAAGAACAGTTCAATTTAAGTAGCTTTTAGGGGTAAAAAAGTCAGTGATTGAAGATTGCTTCTCCTTTTCAACAACAATTTCTAGAGATGTGTTCTTCAATTTGAAAGACGTCCATTATTGAATATTTCACAATAACCGTTGCGCACAGCAAAGGATTTAAGCTTTTCAACAAACTCTAATGCTTCCTTGTTAGTAACACATCTATCTATCACATCACTATCTGCCTCCTCCTCATCATCGGTGTCATCATTGTTCTGGTCATCAATTTCCCTTAGAAGTTCAGAAAATGGTCTAGACCAGTCGATGTCGTCAGCACAAGTAGAAACAACATTGTCAATCTCCTGTAGTTCCCTAAATTCACACCCAAACAGCTCCTTAGACAACTTTATAACTGCGAGGGGAATGTCGTCCTCCTCACCATCAGTAATATCAGCATTTTCAAGATTAATTTGTAGGGATGAATTGTTGACAAAGCCAGCCTTTAAAAAACATGCACTTCTTAATTGTGATTGGTTCCGTCTCCTTCCATGAGCTTGCAAGCCAGTAAATTGCGTTGAGTACGTTTATCTGTTTCAAAAGGTCTGGGGCCCGTTTTACAAAAGTTCGTAAGTCTTAAAATTAGTCGTAAGACATAACTTACGATGTGAGACCGTTTTACAAAGATTTAGGATTTACGAGTTACGATGAAATTTGGCCTTAAGTCTACGACTGCCCGGGGGCGACCCTATGTCCCAAGTTTTGTCGTAAGTGCTCCATAAAATCTTTGTTACTATGGTTATTAAAATAATTCAACATGGCTGCATTTCTAATGTTTAATGTTATGAATGAGACTCATAAAAAACGTGCGTTGCGGGTGTTTCGCGATAGAAATAATCCGTTGGACTACCTCAGTGATGTTGAGGTAGTTGAGAGGTATCGTTTGCCCAGGCGGTATCTCTACGAGTTAACAGATTTAGTGCGGGGAGACGTAGAGCATCCTATAAACCTAAGCAAGGCTGTACCAGCTGTTATTCAAGTACATACCATGATTCATTATTGTCTGCACACATAAAGGCCTGTCCTGCCTCCTTTGTTTACTACAATGCGTCACTTCCTCTGATGACTGCGTCACACAAAATGTGGTTACGTACTCGTATATTTCCGTCAGTGCGCGGATCAAACAAATGTAGCAAGTGTGTGCCATAGGACCCATTGCAATGTTTTTTACAATGTTTGTATATTCCCGCATAGACCATACTTTTTCCATTGATCATGATGATGTTGACTACTTCAAGCATTTTTAAAAAGAATATGCAATGTCATATCAGATCTTATTTCGACACACCCATCCATACGTAGGCCTATAGTTATATACGCCTATATTATACATGTATGCACTTACATGTACTAGTACATCATTTATATGCACGGTGTTATCCAATATCATGGTAGATTTATACCAATTATTAGTATGTATGAGAAAGACACTGTATTGGGAAAAAAATTGTGAGTGAATTAATCCCTAACCCTTTTCCACGTCCGCCCCCATCCATTAAATTATCAGTTAGGCTTATTAATATGTTTGTAATGTATTTCAAATGGAAAGGAAATTGTGAGTGAATTAATTAATTATACCAGTTATTAGTATTTATGAAAAAATAGACGGTGTTGCATATTTTTTTTAACGTGTGATTGAATGCCCCCCCCCCCCCCCCCCCCCCCTAAAAAGTACCATCATCCATCATATTGCTTGTTATATAGCCATTAACGAACTGCAAAGATTCACCTTTCTGTCCTATATTAGACCACTTGATACAGCCACGTACCTGTAAAATTATGATTTTATATCGCCTAGTATATCATGTATATTATAATACACAAGAATAACTCTTATCTAAAATCTAACTTTTAAAAAATCAACTTAATTTCCTTGATATTGGAAATCTGTAATTAATATTAAGATAATTAGGAGATATATAATTTGAGATCAAATAATAAGTCTAATTATTCATATAATATGCATGCATTAGCACGACTAACTTATAATTAGCCATCTGACCCCCCCCCCCCCCCCCCCCTTAGTCTTGTAACTCGAATATGAATGCATGTGCATTTGTATATACAATGTATGTAAAAACAAAATGCTTGCTTATAACATACTATGCAGTACGTAATTAAGAATTGTTTATATGTACATGTATTTATCAGCTTCAAATGGTTAACATTCAATCAACAGGTTTTGGCTACAGTCAGGTGCCTAACTACCCCCCACCCCCACCCCACCCCTTTGATTTATTTTGGCGATATTTTCTTCAAAATGTGTGGATTCCCTGTCTATCCCATCCCAATTTAGGTAGTCGTTTCACTGTTAGTATGAATTAGTAGTTTATTAATTAATGTATCAATTAAGATTGTATGCCAACATGTTTGGTAAATCAATAGATTGAATTGAATAAATTTACTTCGCTTAATTAGCAATGCAAATATATAATTCAAAGTTAATTTGCTCCAATTTTCTTTCCTCCCCAGTGTCTGCGCGTCAAAGCGTCGGGTTTCGCGCGGTTTCTACAACTTCATGCGCTGAAGAGTTCCATATACGACTTGCGACAAAAGAATTTACGATATACGATTACGATACATTTTGTAAAACGGTCCTACGATCTGTCGCAAGTTCTTCAAATTTATGACTTAGGACTTAAGATTTACGACTTTTTGTAAAACGGGCCCCTGGACCACTGACACTAGGTTGTATTTCCATTTCTTTGACCATATGGATCATCTGTTAAAATTAAACATGAATGTAAGTGGCATTATCAAAACACCGTAGTAAATAAGAAAGATTAGTCAGCTTTAATTTTATCAAAACAGCTTATTCCGGTTATCGACCATGCATACTAGTTGACACAAATTGCTAAAAACAAAGGCGGGTGGTACTAATTACCTGTTGCTTTCTGAATTTGAGCTTCACAGTTTGTATAATCCCATCCATTGGCTGGGTTTTTGAGGTGGTGTTTGGTGGAAAAAACTTCACGGTTATGTTACTCAGAGTGTCCACGAAAAGTAAAATTTTCCTATTTTGGCGTTTCATTTTCGAATTTAAATTTTTCATCCACTCTTCGTAAATGGCGCTTGTCATCCATGCTTTTTTTGTTAAAACAGTACATTACAGGTAATTTTTTTGGATCTAGTTTTTGGAAACATTGGGGCTTTCTACATTTGCCGATGATGAGAAGTTGTATTTTTTCACCAGTCATGCTGGAGCAACTAGAGCGATGGTTATCTTTTCTTTAGATCTTTTTCCAACGGCACAATCCTGACCTTTGATATGAACAGTTTTTCTAGTTGTGTCTTTAAAGAATAAGCCTGAGACTCGTCCATGTTGAAAATGTCATTGCAGGAAAATCCTTCACACAATTTTTGTTTCCAGTCGTGTACCGTGGTATTGTTCACATCTCCCCCCTCTCCGCTCATTGTTGCTAACACAATATTATTTCTCTTAAGAAAACTTTCGAACCAGCCACTATAGAAGCTTTAAAATTTTCGTTGAAATCTTTGGCAAATTTTAAAGCTTGTTCTTGTAAAAGCCATCCTGTCATTCTCACCCGTCGAGCGAATTGGCCCCCTTGAACCACTCGTATGTTAGCCGATTGATCTCCTCATTACCGGTAAGGTATCGACCTCTCTTACTGTTTGTGGGAACATTGTTTTCATAATCGCTCAAAATTTCAGTCTTCCTTTTCAGTAAATTTGGATTTTACCGACACCGAGATCATTAGCAATTTTATAGGCATTTGTTTATTTGTTAATTGAATATAAAACATGTAAGTGTTGTTATTTTCTCATTTTAGTATTAATTTATTTCTTTGTCGGTGTACGTGTTAATATTCATTACCAAGTGTTATGAAAGATAACTCTCGGACAAAGCATGTGTTATGAACGATAACTTGGGAGTGACGTACGAATCAATAAATCGAAAGTAGATATCAGAGAGTCGTTTAATAAAGGTAAAAATACGTTAAAAAACACTAAATGGTTGTGAAAATCGTGGTCGTTGGTCGCATTAGACAGGTTGTCGTTTAACTTCTTATCTACCACAGCTGCTCTGGCTGTTCACTACTATACACAGTTCTTATCTCTCACTGCAGCAGCAGTGTGAGGGTTAATTACCAGAGATATTTTGCAGCTGAGGAGATTTGCTGCTGGAATGAATGGTACACACATAAAACTCTCAATATCTCATTTATTTATTGGAATATTTTAAAAATTCAAAAAGTTTTTTATTCAGTGATGTTTCAATTTTATAAATTCAATTTTATAAACCCCAAAAAGTTAATTAATTATTTCAAAAATGGCTTTCATTTACTATATTTACATAGCATTCCTTGAAATATACACAATAAGTGTAATTAATTCATTTTAACAGTTCTTGGTGGTACTTGAAAAAGCAGTCATTCTTTATGCACAGTCTAACATTACATTGTCTGCATCCAGTAGAGACTTCGTGTCTCTTGTTCTGCTTTGCACATCCCTTACATCGTCCAGCTTTTTCAAATTGAATGGGCCAATGTGCATCCCCACAATTTCCCGTCACTCCAGGTGCCCTACGCTTTCTACTTCCTCTGAATGTTCCGATCATCTGCTGCGCCAATGCCATTCGGAAGTCCAACTGTGTTCTCTTTTTTTCCTTGTTTGTTTTGGTCAGCAACTTATGATTTGGCGATTCTTGCATGCAAATCAAGGAATTGACAAGTGCAACATCAAAACAAAACCAAAACAAGTACTTGTACCATTTTTTGGCTTTTCTGCAAGTGGAATACTGCATCCTCTTTTGGTCAGCCAAGTCTACACCAAACATATATTTGTTGTATAGCTCAGAGACACTTGGAGCTGACACATCCTTTAGGGTCCCATCCTTTTGACGTCTTTGCACTACTCTGGTCTGTGTAGGATCGCAGTTTGTGCTTAGGTAAGTCACAATCTTCTTGTCTTTCCATGCTGTTGCTACTAGGTTGCCTTTCTGAATTGTAAGGGATTCTCCTCTGTTCTTTAATTTGGCACTTTTGATGGCTTCTGGCATTCCACGGCGATTTATTCGGACAGTGCCACAAGAGTAGATCTTTTCACGTAACAAGCGTTCAAACAGTTCTGGGCTCGAAAAAAAATTGTCCATGTAAATCACATGCGATTTTCCAATCAATTTCCGAGTTAGGTCCTTCACCACACGTGCCCCCAACCCTTCCTCTGGTCTTCTCTCTGCGACTCTTCCGGTGTACACTTGAAATTCATGTACGTATCCATTGTGTGGTGAAGCACGCTCCCACACTTTTATTCCAAATTTTGTGGGTTTGGCCGGTAAGTACTGTTTGAATGACAGTCTTCCTTTGAAGGCTATCATTCCTTCATCAATGGACTGTTCTTTATGAGGACTGTAGTTTTCCAAACATGTCTCAGAAAGTTTGTCAATTACTGGTCTAATATGACACAGTTTGTCATGTCCTTGTCGTCCCTTAGGTGGATTTTGTCTGGTATCGTTCATGTGAAAGTATTTGGAAATTCTCTCAAAACGTGTCCTTGTCATAATGGAAGGTATACTTGGAAGCTCAAAGGGCCACAATGACTTCCATGCAAGGGTGTACGAAGGAACTCCTATGACGGAAAATACTACATGAATTCCCAAAAACGCCATCATTTCAAGAAAGGTAGTAGGGACCCACACTTTATCCGGCCTTGTTTCAATGCATCACGCTGCATACTGATTTGTTTCCTCTACAATTTTGTCGATTAAAGAAACAGGGAAAAATTTGTGAAAGAAATCTAATTGTTTCTTATGTTCTTCTAAAACAAAAGCTGCTCCAACTTGCTCATTAAACTCGGCAACGTTTGGTCTGGAGAGCGTTCTTGTCCAAGTTTCTTCGTCTATTTCCTCTTCTGATTCTTCGAACGAGGAGGAATCATCAATATCGGAGAAAGAAATATCACTTCCAATACTTCTTGTCTCTGTTCCATCTATTTCTGAATTTGTAAATCCCTCAAATTCAAAATCTTCATCGTCTGATAGAAATATATCGAGAATGTTTTCCGCCATCTTGACTTGCTTCGAATAGTGTAAACAACGCTTTGGAAAGCTCCTTTGTACTTGTTAATAGATAACCTAATATGGAAAACTGACGTATTGTATTACAGATATACCTTTCCTAAAACTAATTTTCATTGGTTCAGAGATGGGAAATCTCTCCAATCTAACCAATCACATTTCATGTAACATGTGTAAAAAAGCGGATATATCAGTCAGTATGATTGCGCATGTATTTGTTTACAGCGGATATATACGACAATGCGGTTTAGCTAGTGGTAATATCAGACGGGTTTATCCGTCACTGCGAGCACAGAGAAGATAAAATAAGCGTGTATATACGTCAGTGGTAGGGAAAGAGTTAATACAGGTACAATATATAGGAAAGCGTGTGAGACTGTTTACCCACCCTACCCCCAATCCTCCTCTGAACCCCAACCGCCAAAGTATTTGAATTTAGTTTAATATAATTATGTTTAAGTTAAAATATGAACAATCAAAGCATAGGATTTTCAGAGGAATGTAACAAGATGTGAAGAAACTATATAAAAGCATTATGTTGATAAATAACTAAATATGATTTCATTTTATGTTGTACAAAGTACAGTGTATTTATAATTTATTTGCAATTGTACATGTATTACATTTAAAGTTATCAATTTTACTGAGCATGCATACATGAAATCAGCCAAATAAATTAGTTTTCAGATCAAATAACTTTTATGTAATGTAACAATTCAATTCATAATGATAATTTTTTTCTGAATACTTAAAATGATTAATTATAAAAATATTTTAGGTACATTTTGAAATGGAGGAAAACACAGAATACTTTGAAGGAAGATACAACGTTTGTACATATGTATCCCTTGTATTTCATTAAAAAACACATTAGAAATACTATTTTATAAAAAGAATAGCCCATATGGTATAACAGACATTTTACGTACATGGGAAGACCGATATTCTTCACGAATTGGGTGAAAAGCGGGATAAAATACGTGAAAAACCTATTTATAGAGCATGAATTCAAAACAATCAATGATGTAAAAAGTACATTAAGTTGTAAAGCTAACTATATATGTGACTGAATATAAGGTTGTTAAATCAGTCTTCAAAAATCTAATTGAAAAACTAAAAAATCAGGCAAAGTTTGTTAACATAAAAAATAAAAGAACATTCTTATTTCATAAAAACGAGCATCATATTTTAGATAATATAATATGTAAAATCTTTTATGAAGTTTTATTAAAAAGTAAATTTATATATCCCCTGTATCAGAAAAAATTCCAAACTGAATATGAAATAAACCAAGAAGATTGGAAACAGATATATATATTCAAAAAATCAAATTTGCATTGAACAAAAATATTGCAGAATTTAATTATAAACTGTTAAATAATACACTTTGCTGCAAGCATTTGCTGAGCAAGTGGAAGAAAGAGCGAAATGGAAATTGTTTTTTATGTACGTGATATTACTGAAAATATTGAACACCTGATTTTCAAATGTAAAACTGTACAAAACAATTAAGTCTCACCACAAAAGTTAACATCAGATGGAAAGATATATTGATTGGATTTCATCATGAAAATAACAGAAAGATACAATTGTTAAACAATATCATATCTTTTGTTGCTCTTAAAATATATAAATATAAGATGTTCTGTAGACTAGAAAATGTGGATCATACAGGAATATAGCTGCAGAACTGTAGCTCTCTGAAAAAATATGTTGACATAACAGAGAGCTACAGAGCCACCCCTTATAAAAACCTTCGATTTACGGCGCACAAAAAGCTGCGCACGGTTGAGGCCTTATAGCGTTGTATTCTTGAGTTGCTGTCTCATAAATTTAATATCAAAAAATTCTTAACATATTTTCCTACTATACTTGTGTCTAAACATACCTTCAAATATTCATTAAAGCCCCACACGACCTGAAAACTCCCAGCTTCAAATGATTTCGTTTGTTGACGTAGCCATGTTAGGTAGCCGGTCAATTCGAATCCTGGTTAATTTCCATACTTGCACAATAACGTCTAGATGTGAACTAATATCCCCACAAATATTTTAGTTAAATATTTTAAATAATATATCATCCCAGTGCCTTTAAATAATAATTATTCAAATAGCTAAACTCACGGCAATGCGGCTTTCATTAGTCTGGTGCGGTCTCCATCCCTGCCACACGAGTGTTAAGGACTTTAGTAGCATTTTCATGAATCAAGAGCTTATTTTACCTTTAGAAAAACTTTATTTTTTTAATTTCTATAAATTATTCGTATTGATAATAAACGAAGAGCGAATACATTACATATAACAAATTTTATGAATATATATTAACAACAACAGGGTACGAACTGACCCGGCTACCTAACATGGCTACGTCAACAAACGAAATCATTTGAAGCTGGGAGTTTTCAGGTCGTGTGGGGCTTTAATGAATATTTGAAGGTATGTTTAAACACAAGTATAGTAGGAAAATATGTTAAGAATATTTTGATATTAAATTTATGAGACAGTAACTCAAGAATACAACGATATAAGGTCCCAACCGTGCGCAGCTTTTTTGCGCCGTAAATCGAAGGTTTTTATAAGGGGTGGCTCTGTAGCTCTCTGTTATGTCAACATATTTTTTCAGAGAGCTACAGTTCTGCAGTTAACAGGAATACAATGTACAGAACCATATCAAACAAAAAGTTTTATTTTGGTGTAAAATTTTGAAACACTGTAAATGTAATCTAAACATGGATGTTATAGAAAAACTAAGTAATGTTTGTGACATGTATGTATATATGTGTGTATATGAATGCATGTGTATGTATATGTGTACATACTGTCATCACATTGTATATTTTTATAATACACACTATGAAATTATTCATAATAACAAGGTTTATTTTTGTGTGTGATTGAAATCAATATTATAAATGTATTTAATAAACCGATACTTCCGGGAGTAACCTGTCTCCCAGCTAGGCTGCCTAATTAGGGTCATCTATGGACTTTAAGTTGGTGTGTGTGGACCTTTAAGGCAGCATGAGCGGTATATTAATTCTTCAGTCTATTTAAATAACATTATTTTCATGAATCAAATCTTAAATCATCTCATCTATAGTGATGTTCTTTTTTCTTTAAAAAAAATGTATACTAGAATGGTTTGTTTTGTTTGTCCAAACAAATATCATAATTGATACACATAATAATTTTGTTAATATACATTATAATACGCTAGACAGATAAATATACTTAGCTTGTACATTATAGAATAGAATTTATAGAATGTGCCCTGCGTGGCACAGTAGGAAATGTCTTGTTAACTTTTGAGGGAGCTTATAGCCAGGGCCCCATCCCTGACAGCTGCCCCTATAAATTAGTGTATTTTATCATTACTATCATTATTGTTTCAGGGAAATAAAATATATATATATCGTTAAAAAAATAAAATAAAAAGAACAGTGTCTCAAAATGAATCAGTATTGCATGAAAATTTATTTAGATACTCTATAAGTGTCTATATGCTGTGATATTGTGAAAAATAAGTTTTTGACAAAAAAATCATTAAATCTATTGCCATGGAAACCAAGAATTTGAATTTTTTCTATCAAATTTATAAGTAAATAAAAGGAAAGTACCCTGACAAGATTTCCTGAAAATTTCATATTCCCACTGTCTCTCTTTGACAAGTTGTGTATTAATTTATCAAAATTCATTAAATCAAGTCATTGTGTACAAATTCCCATGCAAATCAGGTTGTATAATATTTATTTTCTATGAAGGAAAGGGTTAAACAAGGAATAGTTTAATGACTTACGAACACGTTGGAATAAAAGGAAATAATTCCAATGTTATTTATTTCAATTGTTTTGATTGGACAAAAATAAAGCTGAACAAGAGTTTATACATCAATAAATCCGAAAACACGAAGTATTCATACACGCCTGAAAACAAATAACATAGTGCGGGGAAAATATTCAAATTTTTGAAATTGTTAACAATTAAGTGAATGAATTGGAATTACAATTTGTATTTTCCAGGCCTCTTCTCAAAGACAGATTTTGAATAAACCTAAACATTTTTACATACGTGTATGATAAAATGATTTAAAAAATTCTCGTAAGACTGGAACATATTCTCGGGGTGGGGGTGGGACATAGAATTAGCCAGTAAAAAAGAACCTGTCATCTTAGATAAGAAGGGAAATTACAAAACAAAAAGAAAAATTCAAAATATGATTGAAATAGATTGAGAAATAAATCATATAAATGAATAGATAAAACAAATAATGTGATATGCGAGCGGATCTAGCATCCAATTTTAATTAGATTGTTGCATTTGCCTCAATGGTCAAATCTGAAAAGGGGCAGTAAAACAATTTTCATTGGCTCCGCTCTCCATTTTCAAACAAGATAGCATCGTTTCAAGAAGGTGAAAGTTGAAAGGTTCTATTATTACTTTGTTCAACGAACCATGTATGCCCTTATGGCGTGGATAGAGGAAGAAAAGGTCAGCATCATAACCTTATCACGCATCAAAGATCCAAGAAAGGAGTTTTGCCAGTATAAAGTTGGGGATTTGGTGAAAGCCAGCTGCCATGGCTTTCCTGGCGTGACAAGATCTAGGTAGGCCTTTTCATGCATATATTTTATTTAGATCATGACAACATCGATCGTATTCTTTCAGGTTTAAATAAATTATAGGGAAAACATAACAAACTTATGTGACTGTCAGTACATGTAGCTTACAAAAATTTGCATTTTGTTGAATAGGAGATTCGATATTTCTACCCATCATTAATGATCAGAAATCACACAAAAGAAATTGCCTAGAATAGATACATTGAAAGTTGGCAACACGATTTAACATCATAATCTGTAATAATTGAAGAAATCTCACGGGAATTACTGAACGACTGTGTGTCATAACGCAATGTGTATGGAGATTTTACGACTTCACGATGTGTATAACTATAAGCATTTCTCTCCCGAGCGTTGTCTTGTATAAAACCGGCTTGTTTGTATTATTGCGATTCGTATGTTGTTGTTTTTTAATTCTAAATTTTTATTGTTTGTTTTCAAACAATCAGTCCTAATACGATCTACAAAATTCACCAAAATGCCATCGGGTTCGTTGAATGTGTGATAACGTTCGTGACTCGTGAATAACGTTTCTAACGTTATTTGACTTGGTCTGGGGAATTACCTGAAGAAGATTTTTAAAGATTTTTCCTAATATATTTGCATGTAAATCTTTGATCCCCTATTGTGGCCCCATCCAACCCCCGGGGGCCATGATTTTAACAAACTTGAATCTACATTATGTCAGGAAGCTTTCATGTAAATCTCAGCTTTTCTGCCTCAGTGGTTCTTGAGAAGAAGATTTTTCCTATATATTTGTATGTAAAATTTTGATCCCCTATTGTGGCCCCATCATACCCCCGGGGGCCATGATTTGAACAAACTTGAATCTGCATTATGTCAGGAAGCTTTCATGTAAATTTCAGCTTTTCTGGCTCAGTGCTTCTTGAGAAGAAGATTTTTAAAGATTTTTCCTATATATTTGCATGTAAAACTTTGATCCCCTATTGTGGCCCCATGCAACCCCCGGGGGCCATGATTTGAACAAACTTGAATCTGCATTATGTCAGGAAGCTTTCATGTAAATTTCAGCTTTTCTGGCTTAGTGGTTCTTGAGAAGAAGATTTTTAAAGATTTTTCCTATATATTTGCATGTAAAACTTTGATCCCCTATTGTGGCCCCATCCAACCCCCGGGGGCCATGATTTGAACAAAATTGAATCTGCATTATGTCAGGAAGCTTTCATGTAAATCTCATTTTTTCTGGCTCAGTGGTTCTTGAGAAGAAGATTTTTAAAGATTTATCCTATATATTTATAGTACGTATGTAAAACTTTGATCCCTTATTGTGGGGCATCCAACCCCTGGGGTCCATGATTTGAACAAAATGATCTGCACTATATCAGGAAGCTTTCATGTAAATATCAGCTTTTCTGGCCCAGTGGTTCTTAAGAAGATTTTAAAAGATTTTTCCTATATATTTGCATGTAAAACTTTGATCCCCTATTGTGGCCCCATCCAACCCCCGGGGTCCACGATTTTAACAAACTTAAATCTGCACTATGTCAGGAAGCTTTCATGAAAATTTCAGCTTTTCTGGCCCAATGGTTCTTGATAAGAAGATTTTTAAATGACCCCACCCTATTTTTGCATTTTTGTGATTATCTCCCCTTTGAAAGAAACATGGCCTTTCATTTGTACAAACTTGAAAGCCCTTCACCCAAGGATGCTTTGTGGCAAGTTTGGTTGAAATTGGCCCAGTGGTTCTTGAGAAGAAGATGAAAATGTGAAAAGTTTACAACGACGACGACAGACAACGGACAAAGGACTAAGACCATGTTTATCAAAATTCGGCCTAACGTCCAAAGTGAATAATTTTTTGTTAGAAATATTCTCTAACATGTTCTTTTCCTATAATGTACTGGTTTTTATATGTAGAGTTGGTGAAAGAACACTATTTTTAGGTTTACATTACTAGTATAAATCCTATAATTTGCTCTACTTTTTAAGATTGCGTCATACAACGTCGCTATATATTATTAGAAGTGGTAACGTATTGTAAAACATAATTATGCAATGAGTGGTTTAATATATAATAAGATCTTGAAAAAGAAATTTTCTTTCCCAATACGCAATAAGGTTATTTTACTTATAGCCCGAATGGCACACCATATTTTTCAATCCTTCATTCGGCCATTTTCACACGCTGCGCCGTTAGCCTGTTTGCGCTGTTCGTGGAAGTTGCAGAGGATGTACTCATCGCATTTCAACGTAAGTTTTAGAAATATGAATATACTTCACCTCTACTCGTTAAACTGTATAACCAAATAGGTGTACCAATTGCTCTTAAAAATAATAAACAAGTCGCATGGAACGAATAGTATGGTGCGCCTGTGGTGTGTTGACATAAACTCATAATATTCACGCATTGGGCTGTTGGAAATCCCACAACAAATCTGTTAACTGTTGTCAACATAGATTAATTGTTTATCTATTATAATTATATATTGTTAAGATTTAAAATTGTATTTATATCAGCTGATCAGAAAAATCAGCTGTTTCACGATCATGCCATTTTCAATTCCGAGTGCATGACCTTCTCGGGTCTATCTGAATTTTCTTACATGATGTTTGACTCACTTTACACTTTGAACTTTCCATGTATCATTGTATGGTCTAAAAAGTATTTGTATAGGTTAAAGAGACATATAATTGTATATAGATGTATATTTCCATAATGGTATAGGTCACTGGGGTTACATGTAGGCCTGTGGGGGGTTATAGGTTCAATAATTTTCGAATGATTTGGTATTCTAGTATTCTACTATGTTTAAACTTAACTTAGTGATTATTTAGTAATCAAATAAAAGTTATATGATGAATCGATACATTTCTTCAATTTACTGTAAACAAAAACTGTTTCTGTGTTTTGGAATCTGTCTGGTATTAGTGCATAATAAATAACTTCATAAGTCAATAAATATATTCTTGTTGTAGTGATGACATTTGCAAAATCTGTGAGAATATAGAAAAAATGTGTTAGGGTCAACAGAAATGTTTAATTAGGGTAGGTCGGGAAAGTGGAAACCAATTAACATATATATATATATATATATTTTTTTATTTTTTTTTTGGCCTTACGCGGAAACATGGATTAGAAAAGTCAAAATGATTTTTACATTCAATAATTTTTTAATACTAATTAAAAGCACCATTAAGGCAGGAAAATCATAAGAACAGTTTGGTTTTCTAACTTAAATATGCCTTATTTCAAGATAAATTGTAAACATGTCAAACTTAATTTCAACAATTACACTTACAACTTACATGCCTGCATTGGGATTAGATATAGAATCACTCAGAGAATGTTGAATTTCATGGGTACTACCATGATTTAAGCATATAATTTTTTGTTAGCTTATCTCCTTTATATTATTGAATATTAAATTTTTCCATACATCTACCACAAGAAAGAGTATGAAAGATAAAAATATTTTGTGAATTTGCTGATAATTGTGAAGTAAGATAATATATCAACATTAGCTACAACAAAAATTATTAGATGGGGAATCAAATTCAAATGAAATGTTTGTGTATATAATTATTTATGCAGAAATGTACATGTAGCTAAACTGTCCTCTATTGTTTAGTTGGAGACATGTCAATCTCCCACCGAATACATAAATGTAATTTTTCTGAATTCTATATCAATGAAAATACATGAGGGCATGAAAGTACAACTTTTATATGAATATTATAATACAGGTGTCCGTGTTTGCCCAACTCTCCATTTTGTATTGCTTGTAGGAGTTATGAGATTGATCACTGTTTGTTATCTTCACCTTTCATTTATGATATAGTTTTGATAATGATATAATACTGGAGTAATTTGAATTTCAGGATGATATAATATGTCCAGCAAAAATTGATGGCAAGGGTGACATGAATCAGATTGACAAGAATCCATATTCCTACTCCTCAATAATGCTATCATCAACTGCCATCAGATTCATCAATGATAGTGGCATCAGTGACACATGCATATAAGTGTTGGACATCACTGCAGGAATAGCTTCCTTGTTGTGCCTGCTAATAGCAAGGTACCAGATTATACAGCAGTTATGTGGAAACAGATTCCCACAATAGGGGGACCAGATTGACACCTACATTGTACAGTATCAGGCAGTTATATCAAAACTGGAAAAACTGGATCCAAACAAGACTATATTTCTTGGAAGAAACATGTCGACTCTGAAGTTTAAACCTTATTAACCCATGGCACTTCCAGAGACATCCTGATACCATGGTTCTATGTCATTTGAAATATACCTGTGGAGGTTTTTAAAGTGTTTTTTTTTTTTTTGGGGGGGGGGGGAGTTTATTAATTGGAAGAATTCATATTTGATGATTCAAATGAAAATCTGTATGTTGAATTATGAATGTCATAATGTACTTTTTGAATGAGTTCAAGAATGGTTGTCCTGATGAAAAGTGCAGAGTCAAAAGTTAACAAATTGTCAAAAACACTGGTCAGGTCTGAATTCATCATCTTGGACACCTTGCAGTTGGAATTGTGATCTCTATGAAGAAATGCTGAAAATCTTGCAAAAGAGGAAATGACAAGTTGGGGTCCAAGGCACTTGCACATATGCATGAGAAGGTGTTCTATCTAGGCTTGAGGTCAATTACATAGCAATGTAACACCTTACATTACCTAGAAAATTTCACATTACCATTACTCCTATTTTGAAATATAATGTATTACATTACTTGAGAGTGAATTTACATTACACATTTACATAACATACTGTCAGATATTAAAGAAATGGCAGAAAAATTATTTCTGTATTATGATTTTTAATTATACATTAACATAAGTACACAAAATATTCAGCAATGTTAGGAAACATATCTATTAAGTTATTCATTGCATTTGATTGTCATCAATGTTTCAAATGCTTCAGTCAATCACTAATATAATGAATTATTCTAAATCTTCAAAATATCATCAAATATTTGAAGTAGTGTAAATGTAATGGAAAATAATGTGCAGTACAATATGCATTACATTACCATTACTTGTAATGCAAAAATGGTCCATTACACCCCCATTACATTGAAACTGGCTGCCATTTAATTACCATTACCCCAGGCCTGGTTCTGTCGAGAGGTATTGAAATTGTCTGTAGAGACTTTGTCTCAGGAAGTGGCCGAGATTGATTGTGACAATTTTGTTGGATGTGAATTTACTGACACACATGTCTACACTTGCTACACAATATATCATGTGGTGGTTTCAACAAGAAAGTTCTTACTCTGCAGGAAATGACGAATAGCTAATGGATTCACATTTTTTCTGACTTTTCTTCTGTACATTAGATGCATTAGAAAAACTTTCCTTTCCATTATCTTTTGCTGGTTCATACTTTGAAATAAAATCAAGTCCGAAAATAAAGTATTTTGGGGGTTTTTTTTCAATGAATTTTAAAAAATGTAATCTGTAATCCTTGCATATTTTCTTGGTGTTCTGTGATTGCATAGGCCTATTGATTTTTATTTGTATTCAGGTATAATTTCATCTTCAGTGTCTTGAAAGAAAGAAATTTTTCAATAACGCCAAGAAAAATGTAGGTAACATTATGATTTAAAAAAAAAAAAAATAGTGACACGGGTAGGAATTGAACCCGGATCTCCCGATTGAAGGACGGGCTCTCTACCATTAAGCCACGAAGTCTATGACGTCACACGTTCAAAAATCCTTCATACATTTACTTGCCCTACTTAACGTTATACTTTCGATATGTCGGCAATAGTTTTAGTTATATCAATGCATGTTTTATAAATTCTTTTCATTTTGATCTTAGTAATTCTGTTGGTGTCGTCTAAATAAAAACTTTCTATAGCATTGAAGGTCCGATTTCTCGGACAGCAGATTCGTTTGTTTACGCATTAAAATTCTATAGCTTTTAGAATGTGATAAAAACACCACATAGCTTAGGGGTGTATTCTGCATGGAAATGATGTATACTCCACATAAGTATATTGTTTTAATTTTTCAAAGCAACATAATTAATAAAATACCCACAACTCTCACAAAAATAAATAATTCCGGATTGCTCTCGATTTAATTCAAAGTTGATATTCATCAACAGCACACCTTTCGATCCAAAAAATCGTTCGTGCAAAATTTATTTGTATTGATAGATTTTGATAGACTACAGTCAGTTTCTGGATCGAAGGTCGTGTTTTATATGAATTATATAACTAAATTTGAAAAAAGTGGAGATTTCTGCAGAAAACCAGACCGATACCGGTTTTGTCTTGTATAGAATTCCACAAGCTGACGTTTTGGCGGGGAAATCTTGGCACGTCGCGATGGTATAAAGATTATATTATCAAATGATAACAATTTTATTTCAATTCATTCTGCTTTATTTTTTAACACACCACAGGGCCGATATAGCTAAACATGGTCTTAGTCCTTTTGATCAGAAAAGCTCACTTCAGCCTTCGGCTCAGGTGAGCTAAAAAGTTAAAATGTACCCGTAATGTACCAACTTTAAATGTGACTATTCAAAATGTATCCGAAATGTACCGATTTAAATAAACCTTGTAATTTCACAACAAATACAAATAATATGAAAATAAAATATGTAAAAATGTATCCAAATTGTAACCAACAAAAATAAAATGAAGTTCTGATGTACTCGGAAAGTACCTATTGGAAAATTACTTAAACAATTTCATAACTGATTTTGAAATAAGAAAGCTTTCATAGTCAATTGTACCAGCATTATGTACCCAACTTCAATCTGACATGTTTTTTTTCCATTGATGTATGTTGTAGACATTTTTTGTTTTAAAAAAAAAATATATGAAATACATAGTGCAAATCCTGTTGATGTTAATGAATTTTAATTTATCTATCAATTTTTTTTTTGTTCTGCCATTATAGTATTAAATAAAATCTGAAGGATTACATGAAGGGATCCATCCCTAAACCTCTAAATTAATGGAAAGCTATTTTCCATTTTAAAAAACAATTAAAAACAAATAATTGTAGAGACCTAGTAGTAAGATAGTCTTTTGAACTTGATAATGCTACATGATTGTATATTAGTCTGCAGCAATTTCATAAGAATTTAATTTTCAATTAATTCTATATATATATATATATATATATATATATATATATATATATACAAAGCACTAAAATGACCAACGACACGAACAATCAGATTGTCAAAACATTGATTAATTAAGTTTATTGTTTTTCATTTCGGACATTTTGGATCAGCTCTTTGGACGAATAAGGCATGTCCTAATTCGCTCCACTTTTAACATTGATTGGCAAGCCTAAAGACCAAAAAACATGTAGTCTGCATTGTAAATACTTTTGTAGATTAGTGTAGTTGTAGTGCTAGATGTATTTATATGTAGTTTTTGTTATTATATGCTCTGTTGATATTGGCCACATTATGTAATTCTTTTTGTTTGTCCTGAAGAAGGGACGGGTCGTCCCGAAAATTTGACAATCTGGTTGTTCGTGTCGTTGGTCATTTTAGTGCTTTGTATAATTTTTTGTATTTGACCTTGTATCCATGTTGTGGATCCGACACTTTGAGGTATCGGGTGAAATGTTGGAACTTTAGTGCTTTTATATATATATATATATATATATATATAGAGAGAGAGAGAGAGAGAGAGAGAGAGAGAGAGAGAGAGAGAGAGAGAGATAGATAGATAGATAGATAATAGTTACTTTTCGCAATGATCGGTAAAAGTATAGGTAAAAAATCAAAAAGATACAAGAAGACATTTAGTAATAAAGCTTTAGCGCTTTCATTTCAAATCTTATATATTCATATATCATTTCAAATCTTATATATATATGTAAACAATCTGTATAATACATACATAAATAGACCTGTGTTTGATTATTTTTTTGTGTGGTGTTTTTTGGTTTTTTTTTAATATTTCACTGTATGTCAAAAGATGTCCCTGCAGAAGTAAATTATTGAAGAGCATCATATTATTTTTATAAACTAGTTAACTTATTATAATTAATTATTATAAACCAATCAATCCAGAGCGGGTCTTCACAGTACTTGGCTCTATCAACCGTAAATTGAGATCGGGTTCCTGATAAAAAGCATCGGGTGTGCACTCCCGAGTTCCCGCACATAGTCAGCATGCAGACGCACTCGGTACTGACCAGGCTGGTTTCAAAATTTTTTATGCCATTCTGAGAATTACACTATGCAGACCTGGATCAATGTTTATATAGTTCCAAAATGAGTTTACTCTGAATGACACTTCAGTTCATGCACATTTTAGGTAAGTCCAGTGAGACTGCTTAGGTCTATATATGTATTGTGGAAGGGAGTTCCATGACCCTGATATGTCTTAAATTTGTCTGACAGCCAGTCAAATTGGGATGAATTTAATTCCACTATCAGTTTCAAATCACTGATTTAATTTGAACAGATCATACAAACTGTTTCTATTAATTTTAAATACTAGATATATGTAACATGTCCACAAAATAATTGCATTATTATTTTTTTTTAGAATGTACGTCATCAATGTTCTCCCAAAGGAAAGTGAGCAAAAACTTATCCAGAGAATCAACAGCACACTTTTCTGAAACTTATTAAAATGTGCAGGTAATATTGCTGTTAAAATATTTTGTATCCTATGATCTGTAATAAAATATAAGTGGCATATTCATTTGATATAACTTTAACCTTAGTTATAACACACACACACACACACACACTTATATATATATATATAGTACCTCATTAATGACCTTTTGACCTATTAAGGCTTTCTGATGGTACCAAATTTGATCTTCTGACCTTGACATGAATTTTGACCTACAAATGTACTTGTCTGAAAAGCGTTAAGTTTGCATGGGGGCATCCATGGTTCACATTCATGTCTTGTTGCTGTTCAGACTATGAAAAGATGCATACATGCCAACTTTCCCGATTTGTGCAGGATTCTCCCGATTTGAAGCAACTGAAAAGACAAATCCTGATATCCCGATCGGGATTGCAGAAATACCCCGAAATCCCGATTTTCTAAAAATATCTCCCATTTTACGACAACAAACCCCCATTTCCAACCGGAATTTGAAATCCCGCTTCATTTCTGAACTGGCCAATCAGAAATCGGGACAATAGTCAACCATTGCTGTTTACCTGTGTCGCATGGTGTCGGGTTGGTCTGCCTGTGTCGGGGTGTTTATTGGACAGTGCGAAGCATGTTTTGATAGTAATTAATCGGGAAGACGGATTTCAAATTGACATATCCTTTACACAAACATGAATGACAACAATGATAGTGTCACCACCAAACAATCGGACATTCCCAATTTTTGCCTCTTGCTGACAGCATCCAAAATTTGCAATAAGGTACGTCAAATATATATTTTTTCCAACTATAATAATATAGGCTATCCAAATCTATCCGTCTATAGTGATGTATTATATAGTCTATATAGTATAGTATTCATTAGATATACTTTGTGATGCGTAATTCGCACAAGTCTGTACTGAATTTTATATTTAGCAAGTAGCCTTAATTTACAAGTAAAATTGTATATTTTAATGATTGTGGTTTTTTCCTGGTAATTATTTCAGATGTCATGGGTGCAAAGGTTTTGTTCATAAACTTCATAGCAGGGCAGATCACTCCTTTTCTGGTTGCAATGCAGATTATTCCACCAGACTCTGCAAGCCCATGTTTACAGACAAGCAAGATCGTCTTTGTAGTCGTACCTAAATGCATGTGCTTTAATTTAAATTTTGATATATAGACCAGCCAATGTTTATTGTATGGTGTAAAATGATGCAACCTTAAGTATTATTTGATATTTATGTGACTTATTGGGAAAAAATTTTGCTGATTAGATGATTTTAATAAAATATTTATGTATATCTTTCAAAGTTTTTTTTTTATATAGTTAATGGTCAAACACACTTGATGTTGTGTTAATATATGATACATTTACAATGATTTGATTGATATTTTATTTGAAAAGACAAATATTTATTTTCATGCTAAAATGACGTGAATTTTGAGCTTTGAAAAAAGGTCGTCGCGCGCAAAATCCCCCATGGGGATTTTTAAAAGTTGGCATGTATGAAGATGTTGCTGTTAAGAATGATTATCTAGCACAACCATTTATTGCAAAGTTAGATCTTGGTATTGTATTGCATGTGTTAATCATTTATGATGAAAATTTATTCATTTATGCACTTATTTACATGTATTTGTTAGATTTTAATCGGATTAATAATATAGGAACAATATCTAAGAGAATATAATATATAAGTATATATTTAATTTAGAAGGTTAAAAGAGACGAAACGGGTGTAAAATAAAGACAATTTGGACCGTCCTCAGCCAGGGTCAACTGAATTAAAGACAAAGAAGAGTGCAGTAAACTACATTCGTATTGTGATTTGGTTTGATCATATTTCATTAAATGTTTTTTTTTAATTATTATTTGCAGGAGAAATAGGATTACGAAGAAGAGAAGCTTTGTCATAATTTTTTATAGCATGAATTAAATACAATTTCTCATATATTAAGATTCTTCATTTTTTCAGGACACATGGTTGGTAATATTCATGAAAACTAGCAGAACTCCAGTACATTTGAAGTGTTAGTCAAGTATACTTTAGGAGAGGCAAGCAAATTCTGGAAAATGCCCTAAATGGTACCCGAAAAATGCCTAAAATGGTACCCAGATTGTACCTAAAATGGTACTTATGTTGTACTAGGAAAGTACCTAAAATGTACCTAGTTTGTACCCAAAACATACCTAGAATGGCACCAGGTTTGTACCTAAAATTGTACCCGCAAAGTACCTATAATGTACCCAGTTTGTACCTAAAAACTCTCTAAATTGGTAACCGGATTTTACCAATAATGTACCCGAATAGTACCTAAAATAGTACCAGAATTGTACCTAAAATGTACCCGAAAAGTTTCTGAAATGGTAACTGGATTGTACCTGAAAAGTATCTAAAATGTACCCAAAATATACCCTGAAAATGTATCAAAGAAATGTACCCAAAAGGTACCCCAAAATGGGAACAACAATGTTGACAAAATTGTACCTAAAAGGTACCCCAAAAATAGAAACTTTCAAAGTTGAAATAATAGCGTACCCAAAAGGTACCCCAAAAATTAAAACCTGAAAAAGTTGTATGGGAAAGAAAAATGTACCCGAAAAAGTACCTGCCTGCAGCTAAAAATATTTTTAAAGTGCGGTTCCAAAAAGGGTAGACTAATTCAGGTACCCTTTAGGTACATTCCAGGTACCTTTTGGGTACATTCCGGGTACTTTTAGGTGTATCCAAAGTGTACCCGTAAAGTACCCAAAGTGTACTACCTGAAATGTATCTGAAATGTACCTATTTTCTGTAAGGGTCACCCCTCAGGCTCCAGGGGTGCAGGAATCCTCAAATTTACAATTTATGTCCCTAGATCTTGTTAAAAAAATGCTTCATACCAAATTTGAAAAGAATTGGAATGATAGTTATCAAGAAGAAGTTAAAAATGTCTATTGTTCACACATTTAATAACTGACCATTTTGGCCCCACCCTGATACCAAAATACCTACCCCTGGGATCATCAAATTTACCTGTTCTTTCTTACTATCTATTTACTTTCAATTTAGTATCAATAGCACTAAAGAAGATGTTATTTAAGTGTTTTACACATAAACACCATGTACAAAGTTTGGCCCCACCCTGGGGTCAGAACCGGGCCTACCCCAGGGATCATGAAATTTACAATTTTGGTAGAGGACATCCTTCTCTACATCACTATGCATTTAGATTTTCTTACACATGTGTGCTTCTTGAGAAGAAGATTTTTGAAAATTGGTCAATTTTGGGCAGTTTTGCCCCGCCCCTAAGGTGCTGGAGTCCTGAAATTTACAATTTATGTTCCTCTTGTCCCAATGATGCTTCATACCAAATTTAAAAAGAATTGGAATTATAGTTATTAAGAAGAAGTTAAAAATGTACAATTGTTAACACACGACGGACGACGTACAACGACAACCAATTGCAATACTATGATTATATCTATTATGTAGATATATACTTATCAATAAAGTTCAGTATTTTCATGCTTTCAATTTGTTTATTTATTACTGTCTGCAAATTCTATTCCCTATCTTGAAACCAATGTCTGTAACATATACCATGCACATAAAGTTTTATCAACTTATTAAATTCAAAGGGTTCCCATATCAGAGATTTTTCAAGAATATCCCACAATTCACTGACGGTTCGATTTCCATTTTGCTAACACATATTGAATTTATGTTGACCTATAAGAGAGCTTGTACTGAAAGGAAATATGTATTTCATTTTTTTAACCGAACTGATATTGATCTGGAATAAATCAAACATCGAATCTTGGTACCTTGAATTGCAATTCAACTGCATGCATGCTCATGATTATAAATATTGCTTCAACACGTACTGAACAGAAATGAACACTTTACCTTTAAGTCTCTATGCACTATATTTTTCCTATGTATAAATTCTACAGCTTCTATCAACTGCTTCATGATAATCCTATAAAAGGAAAAATTATATGTAAATTTGTATTATTATAACATTTAATACAACCCAGAGTATAGTTTAAAGCTGACATGAATTAATAAATATTAGTTTCATCAGAATGAAAACTAGTACTAATCGTAATGGGAATTAACTGTTACAGATGTTCCCCAAACATTCCCCCCATTTACCAAGTGGTGTCATTTGTTTCAGTAAAAGTGGTTTTGACTATATCAATCTATGATTAGTGTCTGAATATATATAACTATTTTATAGCATTCAATCCATTCCATGCTAAAATAAATCAGTTAAAGACATTTAAGTAATGATTAAACATAAAAATTTTGAAATACACCTGCATTCATGTGCATGCAAGTTCAATTAATGAAATTTTTGTTCACACCATTTAATATAGGCATTCATAACATCAAATTAACTTACAGCATATGGGATTTCTTTCGTTTGAGGAACAAATTAGATAGAAATCAATTTCTATTTGGTAAAAATAATGAATGGATTATTCCGGACATTTCATTTGTTTTCAATTTAAATACTTGTTTAAAGAATGAAGCTAATTTTGACCTATGTTATACGATGTAATGTAACTTGGTGCAGTTTACACTTTATACTCCGCGAAGCAGATTATAAGGAGCGTAAACTGCACCAAGTTACATTACATCGTAAAACATAGGTCAAAATTAGCTTCATTCCTTATAATTTAATGTAAAAAGACAAAACTACACAGCACATATCTTCATTTATACAAAAAAGTAAACAATTACCGAGTTATAGAAATCACTTGCACCGCGCAAGGATTCATTTATCAACAGACTGAGGTAGCGTCGAACGAGAAAACCGCCATCTTGGTTCTATAATGCACAGCCGGAGCATGACTACTTTATTAATCATGTAAATTTGAAAATGCAAGGTGGTGTTTTCAACGAATCCTGATATAGAAAATAGGTGTAGGCTACATATGTAGGCCTAATGTTCACTGCGCAGCGCAGGATCGACTTTTGAGATGCTCCAACAGAAAGTATCGGAGAGTTGTTCATTCTTTTTATAATTCTAAACCCGACATCACACAAAATATGTCATGCATCAGAAAATGCTACATGAATTGCGGTTTCTTGACTTTATAAAAGTTTTAAACTAAATTATAACTTACCATTACATATGCAGCATTGTCGCCTAATCTGACACAGTAAAATAATGTAAACAATTCACAGAATGTGATCCACATATGTACATGTCATCAATTTTGGCGTGACGTCATCTAGTATATGTAAATTTTGTAATACATGAAGCATAATATATGCTTTGATAGGTGGATCAAGCAATTCCTCAAGTGAAAATATATTTCATAATGAAACAGCAAAGTTGCAAATACTTATTCACCATTATTTGGAAATGATGATATCGTTGTGTCGATCAGAATTAGTATCCAACGAGTTTTTACCGTTTAATGTTTTGTGCACTTGTGACCATATATCAGGTTTTTTTCCGCGTGTATCCAATTTCCGCTTTGATCGCGACGATTTCCGAATCGCAGAATATAAATCCGCATAAATTTAATACAAAGTTTGCTTTTATGATAAAGTTATACGACCAATCTACCCCTCACATCTCAAAGTCCGTCGAAATTCACAACTATGAAAACAAAGGCCTTGATTCCCCGATTCTTGATTTCATTAAATAAACAACAACTCAGGTTTTGTTAATTAACCTCATCCGACCCTGTGTTGATTATACGTATAAATATCAGTTGATAGCGGGGGTATAATAATTGAGTCAGTGTGTCGACTACACAAGATCACAGTTGAACTAGCTATTACCCGTGCATTTTAAAATGAAAGTGTATAGGGACGTCCCGATAATTCCTAGAATGGTCATGCTCGATTGAAATCGAAAGTAGGAATCATGTTATAATCGAAAAATGTAGTCGTTGAATAAAGGTAAAATTGCATGAAATCACACGAAAATGTTGGTCGGTGGTCACGTTAGACAGGTGGTCGTTTAATACAGGTACAATAGATACAGTAACGCCTTGGGGTGGATTATTACAGTCACATACAGCAGCGAGTCACTCATTTACTTGAATGTAAAGAAAAGTGCAAAATCGTTGTGGGATCAGTAACTCAGAAATCATGTAAATCGTTTCACTAAGTGAATTTTTTTGCATTAAAAATTAAGAGTTATACGTTCACAAGCTGGTTTCTTTTATAAGTTTAAATAATCGTGAATTATATTTTCACAATGACTTTGAAATAGTGAAAATTTGATTCGTGTAAATTTAATACACTATTTTAGGTTCTAATTCGCGGAAAAAACATGATGCGGAAAAAAACCTGATATACGGTAAGTAAAAAAAATATGTACGCCTTGTTTAACATTGAGAAACAAGAGGCCCGTGGGCCACATCGCCCACCTGAGTCACCTTGGCCCATATCTGAAGACTTTCCATATATATTTGCATGTAAAACCTTGGTCCCTATTATGGCCCAAACTACCCTTTGCAAACTTGAATCTACACTATGTCAGAAAGCTTTCATGTAAATGTGAACTTCTTTGGCCCAATGGTTCTTTTAAAGCTTTTTTCTATATTTGTATGTAAAACTTTGACCCCCCCCCCCCCCCCCCCACTTGTGGCCCCATCCTACCCCCCGGGGACCATGATTTGAACAAACTTGAATCTGCACTATGTCAGAAAGTTTTCTTGTAAATATCAGCTTTTCTCACTCAGTGGTTATTGAGAAAAAGATTTTAACTATATATTTGTATGTAAAACTTTGATCCCCCTTGTGGCCCCATCCTACCCCCCGGAGCCCATCATTTGAAGAAACTTGAATCTGCACTATGTCAGAAAGTTTTCATGTAAAAATCAGCTTTTCTGGCTCAGTGGTTCTCGAGAAGAAGATTTTTCCTAGATATTTGTATGTAAAACTTTGATCCCCTATTGTGGCCCCATCCAACCCCCGGAGCCCATGATTTGAACAAACTTGAATCTGTATTATGTCAGGAAGCTTTCATGTAAATCTCAGCTTTTCTGGCTTAGTGGTTCTTGAGAAGAAGATTTTTAAAGTTTTTCCCTATATATTTGTGTGTAAAACTTTGATCCCCCACTTGGGGCCCCATCTTATCCCCGGGGGACCATGATTTGAACAAACTTGAATCTGCACTATGTCAGAAAGTTTTCATGTAAAAATCAGCTTTTCTGTCTTAGTGGTTCTTGAGAAGAAGATTTTTAAAGTTTTTCCCTATATATTTGTGTGTAAAACTTTGATCCCCCCTTGGGACCCCATATTATCCCCGGGGGCCATGATTTGAACAAACTTGAATCTGCACTATGTCAGAAAGTTTTCATGTAAAAATCAGCTTTTCTGGCTTAGTGGTTCTTGAGAAGAAGATTTTTAAAGCTTTTCCCTATATATTTGTGTGCAAAACTTTGATCCCCCCTTGGGGCCCCATCCTATCCCCGGGGGCCATGATTTGAACAAACTTGAATCTGCACTATGTCAGGAAGCTTTCATGTAAATATCAGCTTTTCTGACTCAGTGGTTCTTGAGAAGAAGATTTTTAAAGATTTTTCCTATATATTTGTATGTAAAACTTTGATCCCCTATTGTGGCCCCATCCAACCCCCGGGGCCCATGATTTGAACAAACTTGAATCTGCATTATGTCAGGAAGCTTTCATGTAAATCTCAGCTTTTCTGGCTTAGTGGTTCTTGAGAAGAAGATTTTTAAAGTTTTTCCCAAAATATTTGTGTGTAAAACTTTGATTCACCCCTTGGGGTCACATCTTATCCCCGGGGGCCATGATTTGAACAAACTTGAATCTGCACTATGTCAGAAAGTTTTCATGTAAAAATCAGCTCTTCTGGCCCAGTGGTTCTTGAGAAGAAGATTTTTAAATGACCCCACCCTATTTTTGCATTTTTGTGATTATCTCCCCTTTGAAAGGGACATGGCAAACTTGAAAGCCCTTCACCCAAGGATGCTTTTGGCCAAGTTAGGTTGAAATTGGTCCAGTGGTTCTGGAGAAGAAGTCGAAAATGTGAAAAGTTTACAGACAGACAGACGGACGCCGGACAAAATGTGATCAGAATAGCTCACTTGAACCTTCGGTTCAGGTGAGCTAAAAAGTCAAACAAAGGTATTTTATTCTGCATGGTTTGTTCTGTTGATTTTCTATTTCACAGAAGTCCTATACAATTCTATGGTGCTACAATGTGAAATCTAAAAAAAAAAGTAGTGCCGTTTTGGGTTGTCAAGGGGGCGGGTCCCCATACCATGTACTTACATTATACAATATAAACAAACTTTTTTCAGTGTGTTCAGCCAATTAAATTGTTTGTTACAAAGTAAAATTAAATTATAAGGTATGTTCAGTGATGCGCGGTTCAATAGAACCAGTTTTAATTAAGTAACAATGTAAATTAAGTCAGTTTAGGACAGCTGACAACACACTTAAATTTCATACTAATCCAACTTGTATATATACATGCCATGTCAGCAAACTCTTTATAAAATGATAGAGAGAGAGAGAGAGAGAGAGAGAGAGCTATTTAACATTACTGACTGCAAAAACGGTCACAGGTATGTGTATACATGTATTTGTTAACACTTCTCGTCTGTTTCAACGCCCCAGACATCGATCGGTGCACGTTTTACCCGTGAAACAGCAAAAGTAACTTCAAGAAAACTGAATTATCCCTGTCTTGTTTCTATTGTGTAATTCTGATGTCACATATGCGATAAAAAAAAACCTGTTGATGATAACCAGATACAATTCCTGAACAACAAAAGAAAATCACTGTAAATATGTGACAAATATGTGGTACTTCACATACAGCTGATGATTTCTCAATTTGAGTGAAAAGTTCTCGAAAGGACGTAAAATAAACAAACAAAACATTAAAAACTTTTAAAGTCAAAATACTCTCTCTCTCGCTCTCTCTCTCTCTCTCTCTCATAAATATACCATGCCTCAAACAGACCGTCTCTCATACACATATTCACACACACTCTCACTCACCACTATCAGGCTCAGATTTCTCCACAAAAAAATCGTCAATGTGTTCGGTACTGTACAACTGAGCGATACAAAACTGGTACATCCCAACACTTGGTTGGTGCAATTCAGTGTCATTGTATCCACTTTTGTCCAAAGAAACCCTCTTAAAAGTTGTAAAATACAAAAATCATTTGATAGTTTATAAAAGAGAAATAAAACTTAAGACTTGCTAACCAACCCCCGCCCCATGATAAAAGAAAACCATTCAAATATAAACTGCATTTTCTCATTATGCAAATATATACATACATCGTATATTTATCTCCTATGGAGAAAAACAAAATTTTGACGGAATGCTCAATATTGTGACTCTCAATATTATATTTGTATATATCCATATGTTGTGTATTCGCTTTGTGTAACCCCCCCCCCCCCCCCCTCCCCCGGACTGTATTTTATAGTAGTAGAGAAAGATAGATGAAATGTAATTGTAAGTGATACATTGGATACATGTAATCAACCCACTCCATTGACCAATGCTACCAAAATCCCTATGTTTATGTTTGTCAATGTTTTCGAGAAGTCAACCCCCCCCCCTTTTTTTTTTTGAAAAACGATCTATGCGCCTATAACCTATTTCAATTTCAATCATTGTAAATCAAAATACATATCGTAATACGAGTAACCCATATGGAGCAAATTATCTTTCAGGCACCTCAATCATACCATTTAAAAAATAATTTTAATGAGTAACATATTTTCAATTCCTTCTAGGACTAATGCAAGTAAAAAGTGCCTTGCAGGAAATGTATGTTAATCCCTATCTTAGCTACACAAACTTTTTTTATTTTGTATTGTGTTTTCAAAAATGAAAGTGAATTAGTGTGAATTAGTGTTCCCCAAACAACGAAATAGTTTTGTAACCATTGCAGATTTAGTAGAACACCAAAAAAAAAAAAAATTGCCCAAACATCAGATGAAATGATATTTTCATGACATACTGTACGCGTTATTGATTGATTGTATCATGCTTACGTCTAGGTGCTTACGGGCATTGAGCAGTGAGGGTTCTTTAGTATGCCATATTGTGACACGAATCATCTGTTTTTAAGGTCATCTCCGAGGACCGGTGACATTCACACCTGATGACGAGCGTTTGGCGATGGAACTGTCACTACCTGTTTTTAACGATTTAGGTCTGTCGCGGCCGGGATTCGAACCCCGGGCCTTCCGCATGCGGGGCGAACGTTCTAACCTCTAGGCCACCGCGCCGGTGTATTTATAGATAGTGTGTGTAAAATTTTACATCGTATACTTTCTGACAAATAAATTGTTGTCTTTGAAAACTATAAAATTTTACACTCGCACTAAATATGTCACTGATGTACGTACGTCCCTAGGTGGATATTGTCGTCTGCTGTTACATGTAATATACCACATGCCGTTTCCCATTTAATCAAATGAATGTGAATGGTAAAAAATAATGCTTGAATCTTCAAGGAATATATTATTTATTTAAAAAATCGCCCATCGTTATATAAACTATTTAAATGTAGTTTGCCTGGTATGTCTCATGAATCGTCGGTTGGTGCAAAATTTATACACTGTTCTGTTTACACTATAGACATAACAACAAATATGGCATCCGGTCTGTAAGATAGGCTTAAATTTATCCGGATTTTTATTATTATGATGATTTTAATAAATGTCAAAGTGTTTAAATAAATAACTATATAAGCATATATTATTTGAAAAGATATTTACTACTCAAATGATTCTCGTTTCCTCTTCAACCGCCACGATCAACGCAAATTGCGTCACGATGGCGAATTTGTTAGCATCTTAATTTCTACTGATATTTTAACCCCTCTTCCATCGTCGCCCGGGATGAAACTAAGAAGAATTGTAAGTTATTTAGTAAATTTTTAATCCATATAAAAATTATTTCGGGCGACTAGGGAAGAGGTGTTCAATTTCACAAGTTTATCAATACAAAAACGATGAAAACACCACAAATAGCCTGAAAGCCCTTACTTTATTTGATGATGTACTACGCATGCGCGTAGATGAGTTGATTTCCATATGCTTTTGAGAGTTACTATAAGCTACTCTTTTAGGTATTTGACAGGAAAATATCTCCAACACAAAATAATTTTCCTCCATAAACGCCGGGCAGAATTTGGCCAAAACCGTACCTACTCCTTTGCATATAAAATCAAAATACTTGAAGTATACTTCAAGTATATGTGAAAAACATGCTTGTGAGTATACATGAAGTATAAGCAAAGTATAACTGGAGTATACTTCATCTATATACTTGTATAAAGTATACTTGGCAAACTAATTTGCATATAAAATTAAAATACTTCAAGTATAGTAAACAAGAGACCCACTCCCTTACGGAAATTACATATAGAAAGTATACTTGACTTATAAAAAAAGTATACTTCACTTATACTTCAAGCATAACAGTTATGCTTGGCTACAAAAAGTATACTTAAAGCATAACTCAAGTATACTTCAAGTATTAGTTAGTTCTACTTCAGTTATGCTTTCTTCTGAGTTATTAGTCAAGTATACTTGACTTATAAGTCAAGTATGCTTAAAGTATACTTTTAGCTGAAGGAGGTGACTGAGTTATACTTGGGGAAGCTAGCTGGACTTAGTTTATTTCTAAATCTGTATTCCATGAGTGAGAATGACTAATTTCAAAATTTGACAATTTGTAGGGTTTTTTTCCAAAAATCATAGAAACCTCATTTTTGCTCCTAAATTATTGTTCAACACATAAAAAAACTCAGACTTGCACTGTGAATACCCTTGCATTGTGAAAAAATGCAATTTGTCAAAAAATTGTGCTTTCAGTATATTTAAATGATATAAGGGGGAAAACACACAAACACACAAAATGATAACTTCCCCCTAAATCTTAAAATTATTGTCATAATCTATTGCCCGTTTAACAAAAAAAAAAATAATATAAATAATAATAATTGTAGAGACCTAGTAATACTACATGTATATTAGTCTGTAGCAATTTCATAATAAAAAATATTTGACTGAATTTAATTTTCAAATAATTTTATATATAATTCTGTATACTGTTAAGTGTTTATATGAGCAGGTCTTCACAGTGCACCATAAATTGAGGTCGGGTTCCTCATAAAAGGCATCCGGTGTGTCATTCACTCAATTTAATAGTGAATTGCCCGCGAAAATTTCCTTTGCCAGACGCCATGATTTTGATGTTATATGGCCTACCGTAAACATGAACAGACTTACAGATCAGTTTTCAACAGACTCAAGGGAGTTCATGGTGTTATCCTGAAGAGTACCAACCATTGAGTAAGTAATTTATATAGTGTGTCTTTAAGACTTCAAGTTTCTAACTGCCAGGTATGATCAGTTAATCCGAAATTCCTCTGATTCTTATCCACACTTTTACATTCACATTTGTGACATCTGATGATATTCCCCGTACAAGGCATGATAGGAAAGCGGAGGTAACAGTTGGAGGAATCTTGAATTATGTCACTGGTGCTTTTTCAAAAGTTGGATAATCCGATATAATGAAATTTGTAAGTCTAGATGCGTCTTATTATCGGAGGTATCAGGACAACTCGCCCCCAAGACAACTCGCCCCTCTTCGGGACAACTCGCCCCTAAGACAACTTGCCCTCTAGCTGCAGAACTGTAGCTCTCTGAAAAAATATTTTGACATAACAGAGAGCTACAGATCCACCCCTTATAAAAACCTTCGATTTACGGCGCACAAAATGCTGCACACGGTTGAGGCTTTATATCGTTATATTCTTGAGTTGCTGTCTCATAAATTTAATATCAAAAAATTCTTAACATATTTTCTTACTATACTTGTGTCTAAACATACCTTCAAATATTCATTAAAGTCCCATACGACCTGAAAACTCCCAGCTTCAAATGATTTCGTTTGTTGACGTAGCCATGTTAGGTAGCCGGTCAATTCGAATCCCGGTTAATTTCCATACTTGCACAATAACGTCTAGATGTGAACTAATATCCCCACAAATATTTTAGCTAAATATTTTGAATAATATATCATCCCAGTGCCTTTAAATAATAATTATTCAAATAACTAAACTCACGGCAATGCGGCTTTCATTAGTCTGGTCCGGTCTCCATCCCTGCCACACGAGTGTTAAGGACTTTTGTAGCATTTTCATGAATCAAGAGCTTATTTTACCTTTAGGAAAACTTCATTTTTTTAATTTCTATAAATTATTCGTATTGATAATAAATGAAGAGCGAATACATAACATATAACGAATTTTATGAATAGATACCAACAATAACAGGGTTCGAATTGACCGGCTACCTAACATGGCTACGTCAACAAACGAAATCATTTGAAGCTGGGAGTTTTCAGGTCGTATGGGACTTTAATGAATATTTGAAGGTATGTTTAGACACAAGTATAGTAGGAAAATATGTTAAGAATTTTTTGATATTAAATTTATGAGACAGCAACTCAAGAATACAACGATATAAGGCCTCAACCGTGCGCAGCTTTTTGTGCGCCGTAAATCGAAGGTTTTTATAAGGGGTGGATCTGTAGCTCTCTGTTATGTCAAAATATTTTTTCAGAGAGCTACAGTTCTGCAGCTACTCGCCCTCAAGACAACTCGCCCCCTCTCTTACGATAACTCGCCCCTTCATATTATACATGTTTACAATTATTATTTTTGGTCTAAATTCAAGAGGTGTATTAGCAAAAATTAATAAATTTCTTATAGATAGTATATAAATCACAAACAAAAAGAAATGTTCACATAAACACCGAACTTCGTGTTTTTTTATGCAAGACCAAGATTTTAGTGAAAATCCAGTGTTTGGGTTCAGTAAATTCATCATCACTTTTATGTACACGTAAAATATATAGCCTAATTTCAGCGGAAGCAAGTTAAATTAGCGTTTGGTAGGGAAGCCAGTATTAGCTTGGTCTACAGCTGGCGTAGTACAATTATCTATAATCTGAGTCTGTTAATTGTTAAATCTAATTGTTTGATTTCCCCCAAGCTGTTATAAATTTACTTCAAATGTGAAGGTATACTCATCATCAGAGTACTTTTCACTTTGAAATCGCCGCGTAAAAAGAATCAGGAAAGCAAAGACGTTATAAAATTTCTAAAATGGGAATTTTATGATTTTTCAACGGGAATTAGTTGAGAAACGCATTAAAACATAATTACATGTATCAGAATATTCATGTTTCACATTTACTCTTATGTATACTGTATCAATAAAACACACACACATCTCCCAACCCCCCAAAAATTTCTCAGTATTGGAGACATTTTAAAATCAATTATCTGAAGATCAGGAAATGTAATTTTCCTTGTCAAATGAAGTATGAAAAATATCATTTTTTGTGATATGCAATAATTAAATCTGTGTATAATTCTATCAGAATTTACTATTCGTGTTAAAGTATGAAATAAAAAGACGTATCTTTATAGGGTTAAAAGTGTTAATTTTTGTACAATTACACACAAAAAATGAAAATAAAATGTGATAATATATTTGTATATAATATTGGGGGCGAGTTGTCTCAAGAGAAGGGGCGACTTGTCCTAAGAGGGGGCGAGTTGTCTTGGGGGCGAGTTGTCCAGCATTCTTATCGGCCACTGAGCCGATTTTCATTTTCTACAGGCACTTGATTATCCGTAATTTTCATCAACTAGATATCTATTTGCTAGGCACAGTTGTGCTATTCTGTTATTTCTGTTTAACCACTTCGAACTTCTACAGTATACAAAGTAGATCTTAATGTTGGCATGTATCAGAGTCGTCGACCAGATTCGGCATATTTCGGACACAACATTTACGTGATATAGATGACTTGAAAATAATTTTTAAATGAAAATGGGTTATTTTAAAACTTCTTGAGCTTATATGTGTAGTGCTGAAAGTGAAGATAATGTCGACTATTTACCAAATTTACTGGAAGAAAAAAAATGGATAAGAATATTATAGTAATTAAGATTACGATGTTTTTTAAATCTGCTGTTATTGCTAGTTTGAATAAACCAGATATTGGGCCTATAATCATGAAGATGTTTCATAATAATTTGGACCAGTTGTTTTCATATCCACACTGGTCCGAAGGGGCAGTAAAAATTATCAATTGACAAGTAAAAAGTGACCAGTGATTAAAAATATTTATTTATAGAATTGTAATTTGGTTATAGGAAGGTCTTTAGAATCTTGATTATATTTACAATTTCATTTCTCTTTCAGAACACATTTCATGATAGTTGGATACAGGGGGTGGTTGGTTTCAACATGCCATTCTGAGAGTTAACAGTATGCAGTCCTGGATCAATGTTTATAGTGCCAAAATGAGCTTACTTTGAATGACACTCAAGTTCATGCACATCGCAAGTAAGTCCAATGAGACTGCTATATGTATTGTGGGTGAGAATTCCATGATCCTGATATATCTTCAATTTGTTTGATAGCAAGTCTTATTGGGACAAATTCCTATCCTCTATCAGTTTCAAATCACGGATTTAACTTCTACAAGATCGTACAAACTTTCAAGTAAATATATGTACACAAAATAATTGCATCATTATTTTTGTAGTATACTTCATCAATGTTCACTCAAAGGAAAGTTAGCAAAAAGTTGTCCAGACATTCAACAGCAGGTGTTGTGATACTCTTCTCATCCTCAAACTTGTTGTGCAGGTAAAATTGCTCTTATAAATAAAGTATTCTATGCTCTGTAATCAAATATCATGCAGTGGCATATTGTATCGTTCTTGTGCTATTGGTACATGTACTGATCTTCTGACCTTGACACAAATTTTGACCTACTTGTCTGAAAAGCGCTGTGCTATGGTTCACATTAATGTCTTGTTGCTGTTCAGACTATGAAAAGATGTCGCTATTAAGAATGATTACCACAGTACGACCATTTAATGTAAAGTTCAAATATTTTCATTGCTATCTTGTGATTGTATTGCATTTGTTAATCATTTATGATGAAAATATTCTTTTTTTAAATTTTATTTTCTTCATTTATGCACCTATTTACATGTTTATTACAATAAATGTTATATCTTTTTATTTTGCAGGAGAAATTGGATCCCAAAGAAGAGAAGCTTTGTCATAATTTTTGATAGCATTGATTAAATAGTTTCTCAGATATTTCAATATTCTTTATTTTTTGCAGGACACATGGTTGGTAATGTTTATGTAAACTAGCAGAATCCCTGTACATTTGAAGTGTCATAGTCAAGTATACTTCAGAAGAGGCAAGCAAAGTATAAGTCAAGTATATATGAAGTATAAGGCAAGAAGTATACTTTAAGTATATAAATCTTGAGTATAACTGGAGTATACTTCATCAATACTTGTGTAAAGTATACTTGACAAACTAATTTGCATATAAAATCAAAATACTTGAAGTATACTTCAAGTATATGTGAAAGACATATACTTGTGAGTATACATGAAGTATAAGCAAAGTATAACTGGAGTATACTTCATCTATGCTCGTATAAAGTATACTTGGCAAACTAATTTGCATATAAAATCAAAATACTTGGAAGTATACTTCAAGTATAGTAAAAGATATACTTTTCATATGCTTGGAAGTATACTTTAAGTATACTGCAAGTATATGTAATTTCGGAAGGGCAGGCCTTATCGGTCACCTGAATACTAGTGAAAAAGTATCACTACTTCCATGAGCTATGACATCTAGAAAAAAAATTCCTGTTCTGAATATCTAAGCTAAATTCTAATGTTCAGCAACAGTATCAAACAAGATGTGTTCTTAAAACTTCACTGCCCTCAAAAGTGCATACACTGATGAAAGGCTTTAAAGAATAGGTGTATTAACATTAAAACATCTGCAAGTATGCATTTAGATTTTATACAGTATCAGCAAACTTACACATCAATACTATATACTAAGTTTGGCCCTACCCTGGGGTGAAAACCCTTACTATGGCGATCATCAAATTTACAATTTTGGTAAAAGACTACCTCCTCTATCCATTTAGTTTCAATTTAGTATAAATAGCACTATAAAGAAGATATATTCAAGTGTTTTACACATATAAACACTATATAACAAGTTTGGCCCCGCCCTGGGGTCAGAACTCCTTAGGCGTGACCCCGGGGATCATGAAATTTACAATTTTCGTAGAGGCCTTCCTGCTGTACATCCCTATGCATTTAGTTTTTCTTACACGTGTGCAGTTCTAGAGAAGAAGATTTTTGAAAATTCGTCAATTTTGGGCAGTTTTTGCCCCACCCCAAAGGCCCCTGGGGTGCAGGAGTTCTGAAATTTACAATTTATGTCCCCCTTGTTCCAAATATGTTTCATACCAGATTTGAAAAGAATTGGAATGATATAGTTATCAAGAATAAGTTAAAAAAGTCTATTGTTCACACATTTGATAACTGACCATTTTGGCCCCACCCTGATACCAAAACGCCTACCCTGGGATCATCAAAGTTACAATTTTGGTAAAGGACTACCTGTTCTTTCTAAATATCTATTTACAGTCCACTCCACTTACATTGAAGTCGGTTATATTGAATTATCTGTTATATTGAAGTTAAAATAAATCCCCCAGTAGCAATTTTTGTGTAGTGCGCAGCATTGGTTGTATTGAACTTTGGATATAATGAACAATTCCGGTCGGTCCCCTGCATTTCATTATATCCGGAGTAAACTGTACTTTCAATTTAGTATCAATAGCACTAAAGAAGATGTTATTCAAGTGTTTTACACATAAACACTATATAACAAGTTTGGCCCCACCCTGGGGTCAGAACCCCTACCCCGGGGATCATGAAATTTACAATTTTGGTAGAGGCCTTCCTGCTCTACATCACCATGCATTTAGTTTTTCTTACACATGTGTGGTTCTTGAGAAGATTTTTGAAAATTGGTCAATTTTGGGCAGTTTTTGCCCGGGTCGCCCCATGGGCCTCAGGGGTGCTGGAGTCCTGAAATTTACAATTTACGTCCCCCTTGTCCCAATGATACTTCATACCAAATTTGAAAAGAATTGGACTGGTAGTTATCAAGAAGAAGTTAAAAATGTTCAATTGATAATGGACGACGCACACCGACAGACGAAATTAACCAATTGCAAAAGGTCACCTGAGTTTACTCAGGTGACCTAAAGATATACTTTTCATATGCTTGGGAGTAGATACTTTAAGTATACTGCAAGTATATGTTATTTCCGTAAGGGCATCCAAACCCTGGGGCCATGATTTTAACAAACTTCAATCTGCACTATGTTAGGAAGTTTTCGTGTAAATTTCCACTTTCTTGGCCCCGCAGTTTTTGAGAAGATTTTTAAAGATTTTCCTTATATTTCTATGTAAAACTTTGATCCCCCCTTGTGGCCCCCATTCTGCCACCGGGGGCCATGATTTTAACAAACTTAAATCTGCACTATGTAAGGAAGCTTTGATGTAAATCTCAGCTTTTGGCCCCATCCTATCCTCGGGGCCATGATTTTAACAAACTTTTAAGAACTTGAATCTGCACTATGTTAGGAAGCTTCCATGTAAATTTCCATTTTTTTGGCACATCAGTTTTTGAGATTTTCCCTATATATTTGTATGTAAAACTTTGATCCCCCCTTGTGTCCCCATCCTGCCCCTGGGCCATAATTTGAACAAACTTGAATCTGCACTATGTTAGGAAGCTTTCATGTAAATTTCCACTTTCCTGGCCCAGTAGTTTTTAGGAAGAAGATTTTTAAAGATTTTCCCTATATATTGGTATGTAAAACTTTGATCCCCCTTGTGGCCCCATCCTACCCCCAGGGGCCATGATTTTAACAAAATTGAATGTGCACTATGTCAGGAAGCTTTCATGTAAATTCCAGCTCTTCTGGCCGAGTGGTTCTTGAGAAGAAGATTTTTAAATGACCCCACCCTATTTTTGCATTTTTGTGATTATCTCCCTGTTGAAGGGGGAATGGTCCTTCATTTGAACAAACTTGAAAGCCTTTTACCCAAGGATGCTTTTGGCCAAGTTTGGTTAAAATAATGTTCCAGTGGTTTTGGAGAAGAAGTCGAAAATGTAAAAAGTTTACAGACAGACGGACAGAGGACAGACAACAGGTGATCAGAAAAGCTCACTTGATCTTTCAGCTCAGGTGAGCTAAAAACAATACGAAGCGTGAAGGAAAGGGGGTGAAATGACTGCCCATTGAAATTACTTGCAACCGTTTGTTACACGTTTTTGATTTTTTAAACCATCAACTTTTTGTGCAGCTTACTCTGATTTCTTATATTCAAACTAAAATTAATGATTCATAATAAATTTTCTATTAAAATAAAACAACATTAAGACATTCAACTTAATCGACAAAACTCAGCAGATCGTACTCGCAGTAAAACATAGGAAGTACGGAATTAGCCGATCAAGGTACCCTTTAATTTCCACCGAAACACTGAGCTGCACGCTTTTATTTGAAGCAGATGGAAGATTGGAGTATCGATGTTAGAATGGCTAACCGATTTGTGACCCGGTCTGTACAAGATCAAATATGTAACAGAGCAGTCGTTACAAAGCACATTCAATTCAACTTCGAAGTAATGAAAAGTGCATTTCAACGTGCACCGACATTATTAGGTAAGTGTTTATGGAAACATAGGCCTAGGCTAACGTAAACATGCATTCCATTGGTTCGAACATTGATTGCTGTGATAATATTTATTACATGTTTACATTTAATTATCAGATACTTAAGTGGCCATTGGAGTACAGAAAATCAGTGTTTCTATCTGAATCAGGGTCTTTGTATACATTTATGAATGTATGTTTAATGAGTTTAATCCTGAATATATATGCATTAATTGATACAGAATATTTAGTTGTTTTACATTTTGAAATCTTTCGCAAAGAAATTATTAAAGGCACTATATAGAACACATTATTTGTGCTTTAAAGCAGTGCAGTTTTGCAGCCTAACTGCAGTCCTAATTTAAATATTTGAAACAGGCTGCAACTCACTGTGCTGCAAACCAAATGTCTATATTTGGTATGACATACTGCTTTGCAGTACTAAAGAAATACTGCGAGCCAGCATATACTGCACAGCAGTCTTTTTTGCAGTACAAAAGCAGTCCTAATTTAAATATTTGAAACAGGCTGCAACAGCAAACCAGATGTCCATATTTGGTATGATGTACTGTTTAGCAGTACTAAAGTAGTACTGCAGGCCAGCATGTACTGCATATCAGTACATATGGCAAATGTACTGCAAGTCAGCATATCAGCATCTACTGCAAAGCAGTATATATGGCAACTGTACTGCAAGCCAGCATATGTGCTGCAAGACAGCATATACTGCACAACTGTCTTTTTTAGCAGTAGAAGTGCAGTCCTAATTTACACATTTGAAACAGGCTGCAATTGCGCTGTATTCTTCCATTTAAAAGTTATGCAGCAAACTTGCAGTAATGCTAGAGCTGTACTGATAGTGTGCTGGGATTTTGAACTAATTCTGTGCTGCATATGTACTTGCAAGAATGCTGCAATTCCATATAGCGGGGGTTTTTCCACAGGTCTAAAATTTGGCAATTTGCTGGCTCACGGGTATGCTAATAATTTTAGCAGAATAAATTTTGGCAGACAAGGAAGAGTTATCTCTCTTGCAAATATCGAAGTCACAGTTGGGTGCATATTTGGCGAATGAAACTTTGGCAGAAAGCTATCCAGGGATTTTTTTAGGGTCTGTAGAGGGCCGAAATTCGGCCCCATTCCTAATGCTGAAAAGCAGGGTGTTTTCCTCAAAATAATGCCTAAAACTAGGTACAACTCCTTAGGATCTCCATAATGGTGCAAATGCGGGAGTGAATTCACTCACACAACATTTTCAATAATTCTAAACATTTGCTGACTTTCTTTACGTAAATAAAATGATATTCTATGTTTCTTAGTCAATATATAAATTTACAACTGCAACTTACGATTTGTGAGGCTCTATTCTACCGTTTTCAACACTTTCGATATATTCCAATTTCTCGATTCATATTTGTGCGCCATGTTTGATGTACTGCAGTTTCAACTTCCGATTGTCAAGTTATTTGCATATGCCATATAAGGTAGTGTTTACATCAATGGACAAGTACGGAGGAGAAAGATAATTTGTTGGTATTAAAAAGGTTTAGATTTAATAAAAAAACGAACAGCAGAGTGTAAAATCTCTCTGCAACCATATGATTTTCCTTTCTTTGTCAGAGTGGCTCGAGTAACTACATTTTCGCGCTGATTGTCAATGTTCAGGTTTTTCAGTAGATTCACCTAAGAAATCTCACGATAACAAGCATGGCGGAGCAGACAAAGAATTTTGCATGCTGCACGTACATCATGATTAATGAAACACACCTTTATTTCATTAGACATGCCCAAGCACAAAGTTGGTACTCCTTTTGGTGTAAACAATATTTGGGATATTACACGGAGCTTATTATCAGTTATTCATAAAATTATTTTGCACCATCACGGAGATCCTATATGGAATTGTAGCCCTATCCCGAAAAGTCAGAATTAAACAAATCGGATAGGGTTACATTATTGCAGCTAGAGGATGTATGACAACCCGAATTGCAAATGCAAACAAGAGGCCATGGGCCACATCGCTCACCTGAGTCACCTTGGCCCATATTTAAAGATTTTCCCTACATATTCAAATGTGAAACTTTGATCCCTATTATGGCCCCAACTTACCCCCGGGTGACATGATCATTTTTACAAACTTGAATCCGCACTATGTCCAGAGGTGTTTACCCATAATTAAGAGTATCAGTATTATATGATGTTTTGTCAGTATTTTTCAGTAGTATGCGATGTGAGCACTGCGTAGCGGTGCGAACCTGCTAGGGGGGTCTGGGGGCATGCCCCCCCCCCCCCCCCCCCCCCCCCCCCCCCCCCCCAGAAAAATTTTGAAAAATTAGATGCAAAATCCTGCTTTCTGACAGTTTTTAAGAGTCATTTTTAAGATAACAAAATAATAAATTTGGTTGATTTTTTTCTGTGACTTTTGCAAAACTTCAGTTTTTCATTTTGACATTGAACAATAAAGTGTAATACAGCCCGTGTAACTGACCGTTTATGTTCTTTTTCCACTGACTTTTGAGAGACAAAAGATGCCATAGACATATTAGAGTTTTTCATAGTGTTCAATTCCTTATGAGTTTTAGATTCAACATGTCTTTTGCAATCGTTCTTTCCTCCATGGTTGCATGAAAAATCACAAGAACACACGTTGCAGCGCACCATGTATACGCCACGTTTGGAAGACATCAAACATGGCCACAGTTTTGAATAAGACTCCTTATATTTCTGATCACTTGTCTGTCGTCGTTTTTGTTTCTTTGGAGAGTGTTCATCATCAGAAGAGTCCAGCAGACTCCCCCATTTCGACATTTCATTCCTTCTGCACGTTTCCCGCAAAAACCTTCGATACCTACTTTGAAAGCAAGTAACAGGAACGATCAATTTAGATGTATTCCGATAGACGCTTAAGTCGCTATCTCTACCGCATTTTAAATGTACACATTTAATAATGCTCTTTCAAGCATTCCACTGAAAAAAAAAAATAATTTCGAAAACGGATCGGAAACCGTATTTCCGTGAAAAAATCCGTAGTCCGTATTTTATATTTAAAATCCGTATAAAATACGGAAAATCCGTAGTGGTAAACACCTCTGTATGTCAGGAAGCTTTCATGTAAATGTAAACATTAATAGTCCAGTGGTTCTTGAGAAATCAATTAAAGACTTTCCCTATATATTTGTATGGAAAACTTTGATCCCCTACAGTGGCCCCATCCTACCCCTGGGGGCCATGATTTTAACAAACTTGAACCTGCACAATGTCAGAATATTTAAGATTTCATGTAAATTTCTACTTTCCTGGCCCAGTGGTTCTTGAGAAGAAGATTTTTCCCTATATATTTGCATGTAAAACTTTCATCCCCTATATCACTGTCAGAAGTGAAATTGGCAACAAGAGGCCCATGGGCCACATCGCTCACCTGAGTCACCTTGGTCCATATCAGAAGATTTTCCATATCTATTTGCATGTAAAACCGTAGTCCCTATTATAGCCCCAAACCTACCCCTGGAGGCCATGCTTTTTGCAAACTTGAATCTACACTATGTCAGAAAGCTTTCATGTAAATGTGAACTTCTTTGGCCCAATGGTTCTTGAGAAGAAGATTTTTAAAGATTTTCCCTATATATTTGTATGTAAAACTTTGATCCCCTATTGTGGCCCCATCCTACCCCAGGGGGCCATGATTTTAACAAACCTTAATCTGCACTATATCAGAAAGCTTTCATATAAATCTCAGCTTTTCTGGCTTAGTGGTTCTGGGAAGAAGATTTTTAAAGAATTTTCCTATATATTTGTATGTAAAACTTTGACCCCCTATTGTGGCCCCATCCGACCCCCGGGGGCCATGATCTTAACAATTTAAAATCTGCACTATATCAGGAAGCTTTCATATAAATCTCAGCTTTTCTGGCTCAGTGGTTCTTGAGAAGAAGATTTTAAAAGATTTTTCCTATAAATTTGTATGTAAAACTTTGATGCCCCCTTGAGGCCCCATCCAATCCCCGGGGTCCATGATTTTAACAAACTTGAATCTGCACTATATCCAAAAAAAACAAACAAAAAAACTTTGATCCCCTATTGTGGCCCCGTCCGATCCCCGGGGCCATGATTTTAACAATTTAGAATCTGTACTATATCAGGAAGCTTTCATATAAATCTCAGCTTTTCTGGCTCAGTGGTTCTTGGGAAGAAGATTTTTAAAGATTTTTCCTATATATTTGTATGTAAAACTTTGACCCCCTATTGTGGCCCCATCCGACCCCCGGGGGCCATGATTTTAACAATTTAGAATCTGTACTATATCAAGAAGCTTTCATATAAATCTCAGCTTTTCTAGCTCAGTGGTTCTTGGGAAGAAGATTTTTAAAGATTTTTCCTATATATTTGCATGTAAAACTTTGATCCCCTATTGTGGCCCCATCCAACCCCCGGGTGCCATGATTTTAACAATATAGAATCTGCACTATATCAGGAAGCTTTCATATAAATCTCAGCTTTTCTGGCTCAGTGGTTCTTGAGAAGAAGATTTTTCCTATATATTTGTATGTAAAACTTTGATCCCCTATTGTGGCCCCATCCTACCCCAGGGGGCCATGATTTTAACAATTTAAAATCTGCATTATATAAGGAAGCTTTCAAATAAATCTCAGCTTTTCTGGCTCAGTGGTTCTTGAGAAGAAGATTTTTAAAGATTTTCCCTATATATTTGTATGTAAAACTTTGATCCCCTATTGTGGCCCCATCCGACACCCGGGGGCCATGATTTTAACAATTTAGAATCTCTCTGCATTATATAATGAAGCTTTCATATAAATCTCAGCTTTTCTGGCTCAGTGGTTCTTGAGAAGAAGATTTTTAAAGATTTTCCCTATATATTTGTATGTAAAACTTTGATCCCCTATTGTGGCCCCATCCGACCCCCCGGGGCCATGATTTTAACAATATAAAATCTGCACTACCTAATAAAGCTTATCTATAAATTTCATCTTTTCTGGCCCAGTGGTTCTTGAGAAGAAAATTTTTTAATGACCCTACCCTATTTTTACCTTTTCTTGATTATCTCCCCTTGGAAGGTGGCCTGGCCCTTTATTTTAACAATTTAGAATTCCCTTTACCTAAGGATGTTTTGTGCCAACTATGGTTGAAATTGGCCCAGTGGTTGTTGAGAAGAAGTTGAAAATGTGAAAAGTTTACAGACGGACAGACGGACGGATGCCGGAATACGGGTGATCAGAAAAGCTCACTTGAGCTTTCAGCTCAGGTGAGCTAATAAGAAAAAACAAACAAGAGGCCCATGGGCCACATCACTCACCTGAGTCATCTTGGCTCATATTTAAAGATTTTTCCTTTATAGTCGCATATAAAACTTTGATCCCTATTGTGGCCCCAACCTACTCCCAGGGCCATGATTTTTACAAAATTGAATCTGCACTATGTCATGAAGCTTTCATGTAAACGTAAATTTTTCTGGCCAGTGATTTTTCAGAAGAAGATTCTTAATGATTCTCCCTATATATTTGTATGCAAAATTTTGATTCCCTACTGTCCCCAAATGTAAACTTCTTTAGCCCAATAGTTGTTAAAGAGAAAATTTTTAAAAGATTTTTTTCTATTTATTAGTTATGTAAAACTTTGATCCCCCATTGTGGCCCCATCCTAACCCCAAGGGTCATGAGTTTAACAAACTTGAATCTGCACTATGTCAGGAAGTTTTCATGTAAATCGCAGCTTTTCTGGATCAGTGATTGTTGAGAAGAAGATTTTTCAAGATTTTCCCTATATATTTGTATGTAAAACTTTGATCCCTTATTGTCACCTCATCTTACCCCTGGGGGCCATGATTTTAACAAACTTGAATCTGCACTATATCAGAAAGCTTTCATGTATATTTCCACTTTCCTGGCCCAGTAGTTTTTATAAGAAGAATTTTAAAGATTTTCCCTATATATTTTTCTGTAAGACTTTGATCCTCTATTGTCGCCCCATCCAACCACCCGGGGGCCATGGTTTTAACAAACTGGAATCTGCACTATGTCAGGAAGCTTTCATGTAAATTTCAGCTCTTCTGGCCCAGTGGTTCTTGAGAAGAAGATTTTTAAATGACCCCACCCTATTTTTGTGATTATATCTCCCCGTTGAAAGGGGCATGGCCCAGCCTTAAATTCATTTGAATAAACTTTAAAGCCCTTCACCCAAAGATGCTTTTGGTCAAGTTTGGTTATAATTAGCCCAGTAATTCTGGAGAAGAAGACGAAAATATAAAAAGTTTACAGACGGACAGAAAGACGATCAGAAAAGCTCACTTGAGCAAAAGCTCAGGTGAGCTAAAAAGAATTTAGTTCATGTTATGTGACATCTTTCCTGAAAGTTTCATGAAAATCTATGAAGTTATTTTTAAGATATCACGTGCACAAAATCGGTAAGAAAAAGAACAATAATAACTAGTAATCCTAATTGTTCATGAACAATTAAAGGGCTTTCCACCTACAATGATTTAAAAAGATATTTAAGAATATCTAAGATAATGTTAGAAACTCAGAAAGACCTTGAAAATAAAAAATAATAATTTTCACGATGACCTTGACCTTTGACCTTGACATCATTTTGAAGGTCAAAGGTCATCGGTCTTAATGCAAGTGATCCCATGTCTTTATCTATATTAATGTAAAAGCTATAAGCTTAAAAAATGTTAATCAAGACATTCAGGGGCAATAATTTCTTCAGGGGTTTTCGGTTACTTTCGGTTAGCTTCTCAATGCTAAAAATACGTTGAAAATGGAAAAAAATGATTTTGATGATGACCTTGACCTTTGACCTTGACCTCGTTTTGAAGGTCAAAGGTCATCGGACTTAATGCAAGTCTCTAACTAAATCAATATAAAAGTTATAGGCTTAGATAATGATATTGGAGACTTTCAGGGGCAATAACTATGCTTAAGGGTTTTCGTATCCCTTCCATTAATTTCTCAGTGCAAGGGGCTTTAACTCTGAAGTCATTAGCGAAGGTTTCATGTCTCTATGACTTTCGCTTTAGTAGGAGTAGCGATAACAAGCTTTTCAATGCGAGTCTCCGAAATTCACGAAAGGGTCAAAGTTCAAAGTTATCGTGCATAATATCTGAACCAATCATGAAGTCAATACTTACCGATATAATATTTCAATACTATCTTAAGCAGGAAAAAGGGTATAAAAAGTGCTATTTTCTGGCCTTTTGGGGTGACCTTGACCTTTGACCTTGACCTAATTTTCAAGGTCAAAGGTCAACAATCCCATTCCAGTTCGTCCCGTGTCTCTACGATAAACCGTTCTCATGTTGGACATTATTTACGAATAAATCGTAAAACCTAAGGGGCAATAACTCCCCTGAGGGGTCTTCGAATCCTTTTGATGCCCATATGATTCCATCTAAGTCTCTTCTATGTTTCAGCAAAGGTTTGATGCTCCTATCTTTTACGATTAAAGAGGAGTAGCAATAACAAGGATTTTTACGTAAAGTCCAATAACTCCGTAAAAGGTCAAAGGTCAATTACGCAGGGTCACATGTGATCATGTTTCAAGAAGTTGAATATGATGGGCTATAAAACTTTTCGATAAGTCTAAAGATGTCAAATTATTTTTTGGCGGAAAGAAAAGAAGGAAGTAAATAATAATAATAAACAGAACAATATCAATAGGACTTTCCACAGGAAGATGGAAAGCCCTAATAAACAGAACAATAACAATAGGACTTTCCACTGAAAGGTGGAAAGCCCTAACTAGTGATCCTAATTGTTCGCGAACAATTAGAGGGCTTCCCACCTTCTAACGGTTTTCCAGTAGTGTTCAAATGCTAAAATCTGACCCTGCAGGTAAGTGTTTATTTGTTTACAATGACAGTCCGGATGGAATGTCAATGAGTTCAACTGTCGAGTAAAGTTGCATCATCATTATCATAAAAAAAACCAACAACTGAACTTAGTCTTTATGTTGATGCAGGCAGACATTGATGGAATCTGGCATATGTTTTTTCATGAATGCAAATGGAAATATTTGATTTATAAAAAGTGCTATTTTTTCCTCTTACCTGATGACCTTGACAATTGACCTTGACCTAATTTTCAAGGTCAAAGATCCTTTTCCAGTTGGTCCCATGTCTCTACGACAAACCATTCTCAAGTTCGACATGTTTTACGAAAAAATTGCAAAACATAAGATGCATTTAAACTCCCTTTAGGGGACACCGAATCCCTTCATTTAAATTTTTTCGATTCTACTAATTACCCTCTATGCTTTAGCCAAGGTTTCATCCTCCTATCATTTACGGTTAAAAAGTAGTAGTGATAACAATGATTTTTGCGAAAGGTCCAATAACTCTGTAAGGGGTCAAAGTTCAATTACGCAGGGTGAAATGTCAATCGGAACTCCTCGAATGTCTCGCGCACTCAACATAGATCTCGGATGTAATACGATGGCATCCATGAGCGAATTTGATGCATTGCTGTGACGTCACAATTGACAATGCATCAAATTCGCTCATGGATGCCATCGTATTACATCCGAGATCTATGTTGAGTGCGCGAGACATTCGAGGAGTTGCGATTGGGTGAAATGTATTCATTTCTCAATAAGTACTATATGATGGACTATAAAGTTTTTCAATAAGTCTTAAGACGAAAATTTGTTTTGATGGCAGGAAAATAATAATAAACAGAACAATATCAATAGGACTTTCCACAGAAAGGTGAAAAGCCCTAATAAACAGAACAATAGCACAAATAGCATACAATAGCATAAAACAGGGAAAGAAAAGAATAACAAGGTTTTCTGTTGAGAAACCGAGTAAAAACAATATGTTCTCAAACTTTGTTTTGGGAACGTAACTAACAATGAAGCAATTCATTCACTCACAGTTTCTTACCTAGTTCTTTTCTCTGATAATGTCACAACTTGAGTAAGGTAATCAAACAATTCTCCTTGCTTGCATCTAAAGAAAAAAAGTTTAAAAGAAGTTTAGCTATCGTCATTAACTGTTTCTATGATTGTGAACACTATCAATTTCATTACACTAATTACTACATAAAGGCATTCAATACTAATTGTACCAACTTTTCCAAATCCAAAACTAAATTAAATCATCTTCAGAAAAACTAATACCTTAGCATATAGAATGATTTATGTCTCTGCAAAAAATTTCAATATGCATTCATCTACACTATTTTCATATTCTGTTAATCATTGATGGTTTACAAATATTATTGTTTAAAACACTGCACATGCATGTACATACTGGAACTATATGCATACAAGTTTGCATTCCTTAGGAGTGAGATCAAAAGCTTCATGAAAAAGTTATCACCAAGCCCCCCCCCCCCTTCAAAACTTAATACGATGAATAGATTATCATGTAATATAACACATGTACATTAGTACCAGTGTGTGAAATAACTGTGCACCCGACCGCCCGAGACGCATAAATATTGCCACTGGCAAACAAATTTCCTGGTATAGACACCCTACCGGACATGTTAAAATTTCCACAAAATAAAATTTAGATGAATCAAATCGTACTGGTAACGAGTAAACATCAGTAAATTAAGATCAGTCTTCTAGCACTCCACCAAACCAAAGGTTTATCTCTGCTGTAAGGATTATAAATTTTACGCTTCTGCACATCAAGCCATACATGAGCCATTATTGAGTGTACAGCAAAAAAAAAAAAAAAGAATATCTACACTCTTTTGTTACTGAAAAGAAGAAAAATACACGTACACACGATATATATATAACACAAATCCTGACGTTATTTCAAGTTCCAATACTTGGCATTATATCAGGGATCATTGAATTTGTGACAGCTAGTTCATATGCTTATAAATTATATATTTTGACACTACCCTTGGAAAATCATACAATGACTCAATACCTATACCCGGTATATATAAATGATAAACCTTTTTCCAAATCCATATGCTTATTTAGTATAAATAAATCTATTCCTTTTTCTTTGAAAATTGGTCAAATATCCCCTTTGACAACCTCCCCCAAAAAATCTAGGCTGACGACCTATATTTTTTCTTCTGATTTTTAAGATTAATATCGCCTTATTGTCCCACATTTATATTAAATAGGGTTATTTTCCCTTTTTTTCATTTGAAATAATTTTCACTGCCTTTACTTTTGAAGCAACCCCACAGAAAATCATTGTTGACGACTGTATGTTTAACAAGAGGCCCATGGGCCTATAGAATCGCTCTTCTGATACATTGTAGAACAGGCAAAAATTCTCACTAACCAAGATTCATCAATTAACAAAGTTTGATGATGTTAAGTCAAATAGTACCTGAAAATTTAAATGTAACTGTCCAAAAGTAGGTCACGGTGACCTACTTTTGGTCGACACACTGAAGACTCAAGATGCATCAACTGACAAGTCAAATAGTATTCAAATATAGCCGTCAAATTCCAAAAGAAGGCCACAGTGACCTATTTTTTGGTCGACACACTCCAAAGACTCAAGATGCATCAACTGACAAAGTTTGATAATTGAAGTCAAATAGTATCTGAAATATTCAGATATAAATGTCAAATTCCAAAAGTAGGTCACAGTGACCTACTTTTTGGTTGACACACTCTGAAGACTCAAGACCCATCAACTGACAAAGTTTGATGATTGTAAGTCAAATAGTATCTGAAATATTCAAATATAGCCGTCAAAATCCAAAAATAGGTCATGGTGACCTACTTTTTAGTCAACACACTCTGAAGACTCAACATGCATCAACTGACAAAGTTTGATAATTGTAAGTCAAATAGTATCTGAAATATTAAAATATAGCCGTCAAATTCCAAAAGTAGGTCACGGTGACCTACTGTTTGGTCAACAAACTATGAAGATTCAAGATGCATCAACTGACAAAGTTTGATGATCCTAGCTTTCATAGTGTCCAAAATATGGATCTAAAATTGAAAATGTGAAATTTGAATGTCTGCAAAATTCAAAAAGTAGGTCACTGTGACCTACTTTTTTAATAAATATGTTTCGAGGCCCCTAGACGCATCAATTTACAAGGTTTGATGATTCTAAACCTCTCGGTATCTGAAATAACAACCTAAAATGTATTCATAAATGATTAGCCATAAAATTCAGAAAGTAGGTCATGGTGACATACTTTTCACATGACGCACTCCAAGGTCCCATGATCCATCAACTGACAACTTTTGATGATCATAGGCTCAAAAGTGTCCAAGATATGCATCAAAATCCATTTAATAATAATTACCTGCAAAATTCAAAAAGGTCACCATGACCTACTTTTGAGACAACATGATCATAGGTCCTAAGATGCATCAACTGACAAAATTTGATGATCCTAGTCCTTATACTAAGCAAAATATCAAAGTTTTAACAAAACAAAATTTAAGGTCAACTTTGAAGTGACCTTGAGACCACACCCTTTGCCCCAGGATGATGCCTTGAAGAATTTTTTATCTACAACCTATCCTCATCCGTATGCATAAGTTTGGTGATAATTTGCCCCGTGGTTCTTGAGAAGAACATTTTTTAGCAACCACTACTTTTGTTTGCATTTTCCTAATTATCTCTCCTTGTTAAAGGGTCACACCCCTAGTTTTAGTACAAATGAAAGCCCTTGGGCCAAGGATACCCTGTGACAAATTTGACAAAAATTGACCAAGGGGTTCTTGAGATATAGCCCTTTTTCCAAAAAGCTGACGCACACCGCACGCCAGACATATGGCCATATGATTAGCTCTTTGAGCCTTTGGCTCAGAAGAGCTAATAAAATCAATGTCGGATGACAGAAACTTGCGGGAGATTTTACCCCCACCCCCAAACATTTTGATCTCGCCTCTTACACACAATTACATACATTAAATGAAAAAAATAAATAAATAAAAGGCTTACTGGTCACCTGAGTGTTAGTTAAAAGCACAGTCCTTAGAGGACTATAAAATTTACAAAATATTTCCTGTTCTGCATATCCAAACTAAATTCTAATATTTCCCACTTTTCCTAAACATGCACTTTAAGTTTTTATACTGTATCAGCAAACTTAAAGCCTTTCAAATGATAGACAATAATCATTATGATATTATTTTAGCCCCACCCTGGAACCAAAACCGTTAATTACCCCCTGGGATCATGAAATTAACAATTTTGGTAAAGGACGACCTCCCTCTCCTAAATATCTATTTAGATTCAATTTATAGTATCAATAGCATTAAAGATATTATTTAAACGTTTTAAACATATTAACTATATAATACTATAAGTTTGGCCCCTCCCTGGAGTCAGAACCTCTACCCTAGGGATCATGAAATTTACATTTTTTGTAGAGGCCAAAGCTTTCCTGCCCTACATTAGATATATTTATTCAAGAAAGAAACTCTTTCTTTGAAAATTCTTGTTTTGTTTACAAGTACTTATTGAATACATTCAATATACAGCATTAATACCTTAAAAAATGCATCCCGCAAACCCTTATTCACTATCTTTCAAAATATAGAATATCTTCACAATTTGACTATACAGAGCATGAAGGCCGTTACAGTCAAACAGAACGTGCTCAACCTATTTGTAAATTATGTGATCTAAACAAAATCGAAGATGAATATCACTTTTTTTTGGAATGTCCACAGTATAGTCTTTGGCAAAGTATATAAATAAAAAAATATTATTGGACAAGCTAGGTCATCTACCTTTAAGCTTGTGCAGTTACTTAGCCTTAGAAACAGATAACTACAGACCTTGAGGCATGCTACTACACCTCCAAGGCGTTTCGTTTCGTTCCGTGCAGACCGTTCACCGTTTCGTGTAGACCGTTCAGCGTTTCGTGCAAACCGTTCAGTGCAAACAGTTCAGTGTTTCGTGCAGATCGTTCACAGTTCCGTGCAAATCGTTTCGTGCAAGAATCGTTCCGTGCATGATCAAGCCACGCCCATAGAAACGTGCAGATCGTTCAAACCACGCCCTTAGAAATGTACAGACCGTGCAAGTCATTTCGGCATCGGATATAGGACAGGTAAACATTGTTGGGAATTTGACCAATTATTTCAAAATGTCTCTAAGACGGGTTTTCAACAGTGAAAATCTGCAAATAATCGAAAGAAAACAGTTTATTATAAAACTACCAGGTAGAGCAAAATTCGATACCATTTTCTCACACTTGATAGTTTCTACCAAGTGCAGAGACATGTATCAATATCTGCCCTCGTTATCTTTTTATTTATTTTTTATATTTTTTTCTTCTTATTTGTATGTAGGAATAATTTATTTGTCTTGTTAGATTTGTATGATCAAGTTTCTCTTATTAAATAAAAAGTATTTTCATCAAAATCGTTTATCGGAACTGTCTGCATAAGCAAAGACCAACCTGTGTATAACTTGTATATTCTACGCAAAATCCAAGGTCCTTTTATTACCACAATACTAGAAGTCAGTTAATCCGGGTATTTGCAATTAACATTCGTACAGAAGATGTGAAAATCGGCGGGGGCAATTGAAATATGACAAAAGAGGTGTTTACCCAGGTATATCTTTTGTCTTTAAAAAATGAATGCAGTTTAAATTGAGGCAAATGCAACAATCTAATTAAAATTGGATGTTAGATCCGCTCGCATATCTGTTGAGCATTACTGTAGTTTGTAATTATTTGTTTTATCTATTCATTTATATGATTTATTTCTCAATCATATTTTAATTGTTTCTTTTTGTTTTGTATCTTCCCTTCTTATCCAAAGTGACAGGTTCTTATAACGACTGGCTAATTCTATGTCTAGATGCTCTTGCCCGAGAATATGTGCAGGACATCTTACGAGAATTCTTTAAATCATTTTATCTGTTGTCATACACGTATGTAAAAATGTATAAGTTTATTCAAGATATGTCTTTGAGAAGAGGCCTGGAATATACAAATTGCACACATGTTTTAACGGCACTCAGATTGAATGTACAAAAATAGCGATACAGACACGACTTTTTCAATGAATCTAACAGAGCAATGAATAAATAAAGTTGAATAATAAATATCCCATGACGATACAATTTATGAATTCCGAAGTTAAAAAATATTCATTTCCTTTTATTCCAACGTGTTCGTAAGTCATTAAGGTCTTCCGTAACAACGGAAGACCTTCTACTGATTGTGCTGGTTAAGATTATTCTTATTCTTCCTTTTTTTTCTCTTTTTCCTAGATGCTAACTTTGAAGCTTCATATCTCACTCATTTCTGCATGGATTTCGCTCAATTTTTCAGGGTTTATAAACTTTACAGAACAATTTTAAAATCATGTACTACATTTCAGAAATTCCTTTCTATTCACGAGTTATTCCCCTTTGAATGAAATTTTAGAGGCTTTGGTTTCCAGACAAAGGCTCCGAGACTGTATAAGCTTGAGCAGAAAATGCATTGAAAATGAAAAGTAGGAGCATTGTAGTTGTGCACATCATTTTTGGTTTTTTGATTACAGCGTTCGAAACGGTGGTTGACAGGGTTAAAAAATTAGGATGCCTAAAGGAGCAAAAAATTACACATATTTTCCTTTGTATCTTTTAAACTAAAAATATTTTGTTAAGATGTGTAGAACAAAAGTTGTGCAAAATGTTAAGAGCTTTCTTTTGATATCCATAAAAAGGGGCTGGCCCCTTAAATTAGGGATCTGGGGATCTTCAAAGTTTTCGCTTTATAACTCAAAAACGGTAAATATTTCGATATGGCTTTTGCTGGAAAAGTTGTTCTTTATCATCTTATTGATCTCATAAACATAATATTTTGCTCGAGTATTGTGTTATATATGAGTAAAAAGCTTGACCCGCAAACAGGTAACCGTATCATTAGGTAGGTGAAGGGGGAAAAATATGGGTATAACTTAAATAAACTTGCTTTAATTGATAAATCTGACTTCATGAAATGCTAATATTCTTTTAAAATAAGGTTTTAACGTGATCTATGGTTCCTTTAAAAATCATCTATCGACAACTTTCTTTTTTTTTATTATTTAGTAGCTTTAATATAAACAATAGTTCCAAAGAAAAAAAGAGGAAAAGGTTATCTCTTCTACATTTGTTATTAAAACAACGATATATTTAATTGAAGAAACAAACCTTCAAGCATAGAATAACTCAGTCATTAACTACACGCATCTTACATACACCGCAGGGTTTGTTTTTGTTTACAATTACATAACTGCCTCGAGGAACCATCGCGTGTGAACCAGGGCATGTACACAAAGTAAACATTGTCGTCCTAAATATAACACAGAATGTTATGTTTTTGATCATATTGGATTTTTCGAATAATTCAGTCTTTCCAGGGATGTATATACTTGTTTATACGTCCCTGGTCTTACGTTTGATTTGTTTTAAATTCAAAACTCTAGAGCATTGAGTCAGGCATCAATTTTAAAATCTGCAATTTAATATACAGTTCATTTCTCAATCATGTCTAATTGAATGTGTGTTTAATATCGGAGATTCATCACTGCTGGACTAGCGATCTGTGATTTCACACTACTTTAACTGAACACACAAGCTTTACTCAAATTCTTCATTGTGAAAAAGAAAATGGATACATTTTACAAACATAACGAATTATTTCTGAACATGTTTTGAAATCAATAGTTTATAATCATGATTAAACCAGATCTAAACATGCGTATAGAATATTCAGAAACCCATGGCCGACCAGTCTCATTTCAAATGATATGTTGTTTTATTGTTTAAAAACAATGACTTTGATTAAACATTGATTCAGAACTCCTGGTCCAAATTATGTAACTTCGGCACGTGCCCCTGGCATGAAATTCATACGCGACTACTGTGTACATAATACACCTACATGTATTTACGCAGATAGATATTAAAGTTTAATAAAATATTCAAGATTTTGAGAGCAATTTATTTGATTTGTATGTATAAATCATTCAAACTCGATGAATTATTCTCTTCAGTCTGAATATTATGCTATCATAATTTTGTTGTATGATAAAATATTGGTAACAGCAATAAACCTTTATTGTATGTCCTGAGCCATAAATTTAAATAGTAATTTTTTCTTCATTATTGGGACTGAAAAGTTAAATGCTGAAAGAATTTCATCCCACATACACGCGCGCCTCAAAAGACTGATTCGTGGAATGAGATCATACACGCATGTACTTGAGTAGTATAAATTTATTAAACACCTTACGATAAAAATTTATAGTACACCTTTATTCAAAGTTCAAGGTTTTTATGTCACACAGCTCCGACGGAAGACCTTTCGTTGCTTTGCAACGAGCTTTGCTCTAGTTATACTATCCCTTGTTTAAACTAACCCCAGCATGAAAAAAATAATGCCGGAAAAAAATCAAAGCGTGCAGGTCATGCTTAGCATTTCGTGCAGACCGTTCACAATTAACCCTCTCCCCGCCCAAAAATATTTCAATCTTTCCTGATGAGAAATTTCTTTAAAACATTTCATCTGTTGTCATACACGTACAAATGTGTATAAAATGTATAGGTTTATTCAACATCTGTCTTTGGGAAGAGGCCTGGAATATACAAATTGCAAAGGTGTTTTAACGACACCCAGAATGAATGCACAAAAATAGCGAAACAGACGCAACCATTTCATATTCAGTTTCAATGAATTTAATAGAGCAATGAATCAATAAAATTTGATTAATCAATATTCCGTGACGATATGATTTTTGCATATTTTTCTTTTATTTCCGAAATCAAAAAAAAAAATTCATTTGTTTTCATTCCAACGTGTTCATTGATCTAATAAGCAAAAACGAAATTTACCACGTCGTATATGAGCAGTCATTTGAAAATTAATTATTATCATTTCTTTCTCAACCTTTTCTTAATATCTAGAATATTGCAATAATATTGAAATTATTTGAACCAAATAATATCGAAAAAATCAAGCATGCAGGCCACGCCTACCATATCGTGCAGACCGTTCACAAAGCGTGCAAGCCATCCCTACAAAGTGGTCAGTGTTTCGTGCAAAGCGTTTGGTGCAAAGCGTTCACCATTCCGTGCAGACCGTTCAGCGTTTCGTGCAAACCGTTCAGCGTTCCATGTAGATCGTTCAGCGTTTTGTGCAAACCGTTCACCGTTCCGTGCAAGTGGTGTAGTAGTACACTTCAGGGTCTGTACTTCACAATCTTTGTATCTTAAATTTCTTCAAAAATCTACTGCCCATACAAATAATGTATGCTCATAGCACATTTAATCAATTGTATGCATATCATGATATAATGTATGTTCAATCTATATGTACATATGTTTATGTTTGTAAACTTATGGTTTAATGTGTGTTAATTGTGTAAACCATTGTTACTCCCAGTATTATTATATGTGATGTGAACGTCTTATGTAATAGATGAATGTTATTAATTTTTCTACATGTATGTGGTGTACTTATTACATGCCTGTAAACCATATGGTTTTGTGCTAATAAACTGAACTGAACTATTATGCATTTAGTTTTTGTTATAAACTTTAAGATATGAAGTTGCACAGAAGAAGATTTATGAAAATTGGTCAATTTTTGGCAGTTTTTGCTCCACCCCTATTAGCCCAGGAGTGCTGAAATTTACAATTTTATGTCCCCCTTGCCCCAAAATGCTTCAAACCAAATTTGACAAGAATTCGAATGGTAGTTATCAAGAAAAAATTAAAAATGGTCAATTGTTAACGGACGACGCACAACAGACAATGCACAACGACAACCAATTGCAATAGGTCACCTGAGTGAAAAAGAAACCAAGTGGCCCACAGGCCTTATCTGTTACCTGATCGAGTTAAAACTATTACTAGCCCCAAGAGCTATTAAATCTGTAATGATCGATTTTCCTGTTCTGCATGTCTACGAGTAAGCTAAATTCTAATATTCAGAAGAATGAACAAAATGTGTTCTTAATACACACCCCCACCCCCAACCCCCCAAGTACTCCTATTGATGGAAGACTTTACATAATATATCTTAAATTAATTAACACTATATGACGTACTCTTTTGGATCCGGCCTCGAGTCAGAACTCTGGGGTTGTGAAATTCACAACATTGGTACATCCACTTTTGCTTCTCCTAAATATGCATTTAGTTTTCATACAGTATCAGCAAAATTAAAGATGAATTAAGTCTTTTATAATCACATTGATAATTTTGGTCCCACCCTGGAACTAAAACTCCTTGTCCCAAAGATGCTTCATATCAAATTGAAAAGAATTGGAATATGGTAGTTAAAAATGCTTAGATTGTTAAAGCAATACAAGTTGTAACTGACCGCAAATAACATGAAAAATAAAAGAACAAATATTTGTGATTGAATATATATAGCTTCATAGAATCAGAGTGAATCTGAAGCAATAAACCCGTCAAATCAGTAGAAAATGTCGATTCATGAATTATTGTGATATCCTAGCTGTCAGTAATTCCTGCTCGTAATATTCGATATGCAAATTACCTCGGAGGTCACCACTTCGGAAAAAAGCGAAAGAGAGGCACTAAGCATGTGTCAGATTTGTAAACAATTTAACATGCCCATTTTATAAAAAAAACCTTTTATCACTATCAGAATTTCATTTGAGTGGCATATTTGCATAAATATTTCTTTCTTACACTAATGTACCATTCTTGTCATTCGTGAAATGATGTAATATTTTAAAACAAACGACACGTGTCGTTACTCACATCAGTTTCCGTCCTTGTGTATGCCATGACCTCGGCATCAGCATGCAACCCGATTATGTTCGGCAATCATCCTTCCCATGTCCATGTACTGTAGAATCATTTAAATTCGTGGGGGCTAATTTTCATGGATTGCTGAATTTTTATGGGTTCGTGGGGACGTAATTTCGTGGATTTATATATTTGTAAGAAAGATAACTCTGGAATGTCTTTATTCGTTGAGGATGTAAATTCATGGGTGAGGGGTATACCCACGAATTCCACGAAAATTGAGCCACCACGAATTCTAATGATTCCACAGTATATGATGCAATGCCGGTTTATACGAAACGTTATTTTACGTATACTCTCAAACACTATTCCCTTGTTTATCTTGCTGAATTTTTCTTCAGATCTTGGGGATTATATTAGTTATACAGATAGGTTTTATTTGGTGCATAATTGGATAGTTGAAACAAGATGCCCACAGGCCTTATCGGTCACCTGAATACTAGTGAAAAAGTGTCACTACTTCCATGGGCTATGAAATCTAGAAAAAATTTCCTGTTCTGAATATCTAAGCTAAATTCTAATGTTCAGCAACAGTATCAAACAAGATGTGTTCTTAAAACTTCACTGCCCTCAAAAGTGCATACACTGATGAAAGGCTTTAAATGATTGACTTGCTCAAGTCTCTATGTTATTTAATTTTATTACATTATCATTTCTTTCAAATTTTTCTGTGTTTCAGAAGTCTAAATATCATTAAACGTCACCAAGCATAGAGACTTGTAAACCCTGCACAGGGCTTATCATGCAGGTTCCTAATTAAATCTGTCATCATGTATCCCTCTGTAGGGTGTTTTATGACCTTTCCCCAAATCAAAATGTTTTAGTTTAGCTGTTGCATTCCTAGTGTTTCCATATGATCAATTCACATGGCAGTTTCTACACTGAAAGTTTTTCAGTTTTATTAGGTCACCTTTAAGTTAGTAAACTCGGGTGACCTATTGCAACTGATCTGCGTCCATTGTGCGTTAACAATTTTTGATAACTACCATTCCAATTATATGAAGCATCCTTGGGACAAGCTAGGGGGACATGAATTGTAATTTTCAGGACTCCTACACTTCTGGGGCCTTAGGGCAGGGCAAAAATTGGCCAATTTTCAAATATCTTCTCTAGAACACCACACATGTGTAAGAAAAACTAAATGCATTGTGATATAGATCAAGAAGGACTCTACCAAAACTGTAAATTTCATCATCCCCGGGATAGAGTTTCTGACCCCAGGGAAGGGCCAAACGTGATATACAGTCAAACCTGTATTAAGAGACCGTCCAACGGAGAATGGAAAAAAGGTCACATATGACAGGTGGTCTCTTAATACAGGTTGCCTATTTTCCGCAGTTAATGGATAAAATTTCGTAAATAATTTGTACAATGGAGAAAATGACTACATGTATTTGGAATTTATCATTAAGAATATCAAGTATGGTTTTAATAGTTGTAAAATAAAATTAATAATACACTGTAGTTAAAAATCTAGAATATGATGTGTTAATGTATCATAATTTTTTATTCATCAAAAATTACATTTAATCTATCTAAGAATGATAAACTTTGCATGCATTTCATAATACACATTTACATGAGATTTAAAAATTATTTATGAACTGCATGTAAATTTTCTAAAACTTATAAACACTTTGTTGTAAAGGGTATTTCTGTATAGCCTACTTGTACAGTGTAACTAAAAATGCAATGCTTGTGGTAAGAAAGCAAATGGTGAAGTGTTGCGTCTCCTTTTGTACAATACATGCTGGAAAAATGTTATTCAATTTGAGAAACATTAAATAAATCACAATATCCATTGTACATGCACAGGAAATCTTTTAAGCTTAGAACTAATGCAGGCAATTTTCTTGAACTCGGACGTGTCAAATACTCGGGACATGTCGAAGTGAGCCGCTAGTTCCGGTCATTATTCTGGAAACCTCTAGTATCTCATGTAGGAAAAACTGCGAATACTCCGTTTAAAATTTCAGTCCTAAGCACAATATTTACTTGATTTATATCACAATGGGGCAAATTTTTACTCTGTTGAACATAATGGTATAACAAGTGGTAGATTTTCATTTCCGATCTAGCCTACCCGGCACTTCTTAAAGTTTGTCGAAATTCACACCTTCAAATACACCGGCCTTGATTCCATGATCTTTGATTTTGTTAAATAAACATCAACTCGGGTTTTATTAATTAACCACACACAACACTGCATGTTGACAGCTTAGGTATAATAATTTATTCAGAGGGCCGACTAAACAAGATCATCACCAAACTGTGCGTATCAAAACGAAAGTGTTAGGGGCTATAATTCCCAGAATAGTCGTGCGTTTGAAAACGAAAGTGTTAGGGGCGATAATTCCCAGAATAGTCGGCTCAACTGAAATCGAAAGTAGTAATCACGTTATAATCGAAAAATGTACAGTCGTTAAATAGAGGTAATATTTCGTGAAAATACACGAAAAGGTTGTAAAAATTATGGTCGTTGGTCGCGTCAGTCAGGTGGTCGTTTAATACAGGTACAATATATAGAGTAACGTCTTGGGGGGAACTTTTTATGGTCACATACGACAGTGAGTCGCTCAATACAGTGGGTCGCTATGGCAGTTTTGACTGTATAGTGTTTATGTGTAAAACGCTTAGATAACATCTTCTTTTGTGCTATTGATACTAAATTGTAACTAAATGGATATTTAGAAAGAAAAGGTAGTCCGGGCTTTACCAAAATCGTAAATTTGATGATCTCAGGGGGTAGGGGTTTTAGTATCAGGCTGGGGCCAAAATGGTCAGTTATTAAATGTGTGAAAAATAGAACTGTTTTAACTTCTTGATAACTACTTTTCGAATTCCTTTCAAATTTGGTATGAAGCATCTTCGGGACATGATCGACATAAAACATCAATCAATCTTCAGGACAAGGGGGAAATAAATTGTAAATTTCAGGACCCCTGCACCCCTGGGGTCTTAGGGCGGGGCAAAAACTGCCAAATGTAGACCAATTTTCTCAAAATCTTCTATATAACCGAATATCTTTTAAGAAAGACTAAATGCTTAGTGATATAGAGTAGGAAGGCCTCTACCAAAATTGTAAATTTCATGATTCTAGATGGTAAGGCTTTGGTTTCATGGTGGAGCCAAAATTATTATAGTGATTATTGTTTTTATCATTTGAAGGACTTCTTTAAGTTTACTGATGCAGCATAAAAACTAATTGCATAATTTGGAAAAGCAGAAAAGAATGTACAAAAAATGGTGAATTTTGCAAAGTTATTCCAAGGATCATCAAAGACAGAATATTTTGTGTTAATTGAAAGATATTATTTGCACATTGACATAAATCCAGACACCCATACTGATAAAGTTTGCCTTAAGTGTGCAAGAGAATTTAAGTCAATAAGGTGAATGAAAGTGTTTTGAAACAAACTATAAGTGAACAATAGGAAGTCTGTTGCAATCCTATGGAACATCTAAGAAATTAGTCACTTATAGACAACTGATTTAATCCTTATGATATGGCTTTAGAAGATTTGATATTTCCATGTTCATTTTAATTCAGAGAAGTTTTAATTGTTCAATTTTGTAACATTTTGGAAATTCCCTCTATGTTTGCCATTATTAAAAAGTATTAAAGAGATCTCGCGCGCGCGGAATTGCAGCGCATACTGCATTGCAGCATATGCTGCTTTGGTGCTGAAAGCGCATACTGCATTGCAGCATATGCTGCTTTGGTGCTGAAAGTACACTTTATTTGCACTGCAGATATGCAGTACAACTACAGCACAGTATAAGATATTGTACTGCCAGGCAGCATATGCTGATTTTGTACTGCATCTGTACAGAAAGTGTACTGCAAAATTTTTACTTTGTTTTGCCAGGAACTGTATGTGCTGATTATGTGCTGCAATATGACTAACCTTGTACTGCAAAATCTTAAACAGATTCTCACAGGGCTGCATTTGTGCTGCATTTTCTTACTCATTGTGATGTTGGCACTAAAACCTGACCAATGTGTGCTGCTTTTGTGCTGGTTTTTCTTTTTCAAAATCATGCATTAATATATATATATATATATATATATATATATAAGAAAGGTATCACGTTTTGAGCTTAGTATTATTCAATGTCAAGCACATCAATTTAAAACCACTTCATCATTGTCATTCTTTTAAAAAAAAAAAAAATAACAATATTCTTTCCTAGTATATTGTGACTTATTGACTATGTTGTTTTATCATGTAGAACATTTTGTGGCCTCAAAAATGAGTATCCAAAATTGCCTGAGTGAACAAGGTTGATTGTTGCATCCTTGTAGTGAAAATTGTCGATCACCTCTTCCATTGACTGCATGATAATTATATAGCGTACGATGTACAAGTGAATATAGAGAAAATTGAGGCTTCATTAATCATCACTGTTTTACTTTCAGTCTGTTTTGAAAACACAAAACTTCACAGCAGTCAATATGTATTTGAGTAATCCCTTAATTCCCATAAGAACTGATATGTCTGTGTCACATAGTTATTGAAGGTATGCCCGATGGAAATAGGGGGACTCTTTAAGCTCTTTCAAAGAGATTGCAGTTCTTGGTGGGTTTATTTCCTGAAAAATATAATATAACATGAAATGACAGGCCAATTGTTCAACACAAGGTGGTTGAATACATATAATCCTACTTAACTAATACTTACAGTAGTAGCTAACCATATTTTGTATCACGATTAGAATATAAAACATTGTATAACCATCTTTCTCAAAACAAAATAAAATGTAATCAACCCACCAAAAGGGACGGTGTCTCTTAAATAGATCTAGACCTACTTTCATGACTAGGTATATATTCATGACAAGATTTTGTCCATATTTCACTAGACTCAAATCAAGTCATCTTTATTCTAAGTAAGACATGGTTACAAATAAAACACACAACATAAGCCTATGGCATAACTCATAAGTGGTGAGGGCAGCTGGATTCATTCGACCCCAATTCAACATTTTAATGTATGTATTGTGTGCTCTTACTTTATTTATAAATTCATACTTACATTCCAAGTTTTACACTGACTGTAGACGGCTCATCAATTGGTTTTCTAGCGACACCTAAATCTTGTTAACGTCGTCCGCCATTGCTATTCACGGTTGTCAGTCGTTTTGTGTCATATCCTCGTCTCCACAATAAAGCATATATTGCTCAATCGCTCAAAGTTTGAAAAAAAACCTTCAGAACACATTGATATTTGCATTAACAATTCTTGAGCTTCAAACTAGCGAAAAGATTTTTCATAAGTATCCTAAAAAGCAATACGAAGCCTGAAGGAAAGGGGGTGAAATGACTGCCCAATGAAATTACTTGTAACCGTTTGTTACATGGTTTTTTTTTAAACCATCAACTTTTTGTGCAGCTTACACTGGTTTCTTATATTCAAACTAAAATTAATGATTAATAATATTTTTTCTATTAAAATAAAAAAAAAAACATTAAGGCATTTAACTCATCGGCAAAACTCGGCAGATCGTACTCACAGTAAAACATAGGAAATACGGAATTGGCCGATCGAAGTACTCTTTGATTTCTGCCGAAACACTGAGCTGCGCGCTTTTATTTGAAGCATATGAAAAATTGGAGTATCGATGTTAGAATGGCTAACTGATTTGTGACCCGGTCTGTACAAGATCAAATGTGTAACAGAGCAGTCATACAAAGCACATTTAATTCAACTTCGAAGTAATGAAAAGTGCATTTCAACGTGCACCGACATTATTAGGTTTATGGAAACAGATAGGCCTAGGCTAACGTAAACATGCATTCCATTGCCATTGGTCAGGACATAGCCAAACATTGATTGCTGTGATAATATTTATTACATAGAACATAGAGCATATTTAATTTTCCAATTTTAGGACCCTCAAGGGGCAGCACGGAAATATATACAAATACTGTACATATACCAGTAAAGAAAGAAGTGATTACATGACACATAGTTAGATCTACATGCAAATACAGTTTCATATATTGTTCAAAATAAATTTTCTAGTTATATTTAAATAGATGGCTCCTCAGAACATAATATGTTAATGAATTTTTGTTCATCATTAAGTTTAGTAAAAAATTTAACTTTTATCTATAGCACCACAAAAAGATTTTCTTTCATCAACAAACTTTTTCACATTTAATTAAAAAAAAAATGAATCTTATCACATATCAGGCTAATGAACTGGAGTTGCATTTGTTACATATTTGTTCATTCCTACAGTAATACCAGAATATTATCTACCAACTTCAATCATTAATTTTATATTTTATCAGCTGATATATGTAACTAATTACAAATAGATCTTTTAATATCAAAATTTTTAATTTTATTAAGGTAGTTCTCAAAACATGTTTACATTTAATTATCAGGTACTAGTGGCCATTTGAGTACAGAAAATCAGTAGGCCTAAAGTCAAGGAGAGTGGAGACCATGGGCATGAAGGCTGGTAAGTTGAAATAGGACGCATAAGGAATATGGATTACGATGTTTGTACAAGAATTTATTGCACTAAGTTTTTGCTTGATGACAGTTTACCTTAATTTTGAACAGAATTGAATTGAGCCTAGTTGAATACATTCATACTATAGATATAGTTATTTTTATTATTATTCATTTTTTAGTATATTTAGATCTACATCTTTATAATCATGTTTCTATCTGAACCAGGGTCTTTGTATTCATTTATGAATGTTTGTTTATAATGAGTTTAATCCTGAATATATATGCATTAATAGATACAGAACATTTGTTGTTTTACATTTTGAAATCTTCCGCAAAGTAATTAAGCCACTATATAGAACACATTTGTGCTTTAAAGCAGCGCTGTTTTGCAGCCTAACTGGATAAATCCCCGTTTTGCTTGATTGAACATAGAAGTTTTTAATAACAACTTTTGATACTGTAAATTCCTAAATATACGCGAGAAATTTATTATCGCGTAATTTAGTGACAAACATCACTCACAAAATAAAATTATTCGCTTTTATCTTCATATTGCTAAAATAGTACATGTAAAAACTCTTGATCAACATGCAGCTAGAGCACTTGCAATTTGATGTATACGAGTCATTTCGCGATAAGAGGTATTAGGTACTTGCGTAAAATAAATACTTACAGCTCAAACACCAGAAATATAAATGTAGGAGTTTCAAAGGAATCATGAAGTTCAACTAAAATATAGAAATACAAAATATATGTATACAATGCACTTTGATGCCCTTAGCCAAAATAACTGGAAATTTTCCATTGAAATAAAATTGACAATGAATTGAAATGGCAGTTATCATTGAAATGTCAGTATTGTATCAGTGATTTGCTTTTGTGGCTCATATAAGAACAGTTATTTCATGACCATTGAAATACCTATTTTTGGATAAATGTACTTTCAACGCCTTAGGCCAAAATAAAAAACATGTTTGTTTCCGGTCGCCCGACCGACCCTAAATATATCTACCGACCCTATATATTTTTTTTCAATTTTCCGATTTCAATATCTATCGATGTACGAACTATTACCCGAAATCATTTTGGTATGAGTTAACAATACCGACGACAACAATGGCGGCACAACTATTAGAAGCTGCTTCGGTGTCGGCAATAGAGTTACCTAAATGCCAGTTAGAATGTTCAGCCTGCCATAACAGCAGGGGATTCGGTGTAAGACCCGGCAGGACTGATCAGTACAAAAATTCCTTCTTTATAAGGACCACTATTGACTGGAGCCATCTCAGTGATTCGACCGTGGTATATGTGACTTGTTGGAGGGATTCAAGTCTTCCCTTGAATCATGCGATTTAAGATCTACGCTCTCCCGCCCACTGCGACATCACCAAATTGGGATCTGCAGTGTAACAATACAGATAAAGAAGTGAACGATTCAAAGAACTGCGGTTGCAGATGTCGGATTTCATCAATTTTCAGTGTGAAAATCATCTGTTCACTTCTTTACAGAGTTTTAGATTACTCTGAAAGTTTCATTAGGATGTATTAGATATTTCCAGGCTATCATAGGACATACATAGTATGCATTCTTAATTTGAAAACATCATATTTGGCACAAGGAATAACAGGTTTACACCTATAAGATAACTTATGGTCATAGCCCTGCAAGTGGCACCATATAGCCTCAATCATTGTGTAGATTCATAATCTTCTCAAAATTTGATGGCAGTGATCAACACTGTTGAATGTATATTTTCTTAAACAATGTTGTAGAATACTAGAAGCAGCAAAAGTATGTGCAAGTAACTAATCATGCACCATTTGCTTTTCAACTTTCCAAGTCTGTGGTTTTGCTTCTGACAAACAAACTGATGATACAGGGGTTTCAACAGTCTCGATTGAAGTCAGCATTTCGCAAATTCTATGGTCGTTATAACAATCTAGTTTGTCAATACAACCTATCATTGGGTCAAATGCTGTCTGATGTGTTTCATACCGATTGTTAGGTCGTTCTTGGCACACTGATTTTCACTACGGATAACTGTTTACCTGTTCGGGATATAGGGCTCACGGCAGGTGTGGCCGGTCGACAGGGGATTCTTACTCCTCCTAGGCACCTGATCCCACCTCTGGTGTCTCCAGGGGTTCGTGTTTGCCCAATTATCTATTTTGTATAGCTTATAGGAGTTATGAGATTGATCACTGTTCGTTATCTTTACCTTTCATTCAATTATTTAAGTATTTTGTACAATTCATGAATTTGCATAGATTTGTTTTATTGGTATTTCAAATGCCGAGTACAAAATAATTTTACTTGTAGTGGGTTGTGAAAACAAACAAGAGGCCCAAGGGCCTAGAATCGCTCTTCTGATAAATTGTACAACCCCACCATTTCTATTCTTAGCCTTTTAGTATTCTAAATCTTTAGTTAAATCCTAAGAATTCAAAAAAAGTAGGTCAATGTGACCTACATTTTGGTTTACATATTTTGAGAACCCAAGAAATATCAACTGACAAAGTTTGATGATTTTAAGCCAATTAGTATCTGAATATTGAAATATAGCTGTCAAATTCCAATCGTAGGTCATGGTGACCTACTTTTTGGTCAGCGAACTCCGAACATGCAAGACCCATCAACTGACAAAGTTTGATGACTGTAGGTCAAATAGTATCTGAAATATATAAATATAGCCGTCAAATTCCAAAAGTAGGTCAAGGTGACCTACTTTTTCGTCAACACCCTTCAAACATGCAAGACCCAACAACTGACAAAGTTTGATGACTGTAGGTCAAATAGTATCTGAATTATATAAATATAGCCGTCCAATTCCAAAAGTAGGTCAAGGTGACCTACTTTTTGGTCAACATCCTTTGAACATGTAAGACGCATCAACTGACAAAGTTTGATTACTGTAGGTCAAATAGTATCTGAAATATATAAATATAGCCGTCAAATTCCAAAAGTAGGTCAAGGTGACCTACTTTTTGGTCGACACACTCCGTTGACTCAAGATGCATCAACTGTCAAAGTTTGATGATTGTAGGTCAATTAGTGACTGAAATATATAAATATAACTGTCAAATGCCAAAAGTAGGTCACAGTGACCTACTTTTTGGTTGATACACTCCGAAGACTCAAGATGCATCAACTGACAAAGTTTGATGATTGTAGGTCAAATAGTGTCTGAAATATAGTAATTTAGCTGTCAAATACCAAAAGTAGGTCACGGTGACCTACTTTTTGGTCGACACAAACCGAAGACTGAAGACGCATCAACTGACAAAGTTTGATGATCCTAGGTTTTACAGTGCCCAAAATATGCATCTAAAATTGAAAATGTGAAATTTGAATATCTGCAAAATTCAAAAAGTAGGTCACTGTGACCTACTTTTTTTATAAATATGTTTCAAGGCCTCAAGATGCATCAACTTACAAGATTTGATGATTCTAAACCTCTCGGTATTTGAAATAACAACTTAAAATATATCTATAAATGATAAGCTATAAAATTCAGAAAGTAGGTCAAGGTGACCTATTTTTCAGTTGACGCATTTCAAGGTCCCATGATCCACCAACTGACAAGTTTTGATGATCATAGGCTTCAAAGTGTCCAAGATATGCATCAAAATTAATTTTAAAATAAATACCTGCAAAATTCAAAAAGTAGGTCACCGTGACCTACTTTTGAGACAACTTGACACAAGGTCCTAAGATGCATCAACTGTCAAAATTTGATGATCCTAGTCCTTATAATGACTAAAATGTCTAAGATTTAAGGAATTTAAAAATTTTTTAAATTTAGGTCAACTTTGAAGTGACCTTGAGACCACGCCCTTTGCCCCAGGGTAATGCCTTGAACAATTTTTAATCTACAACATATCCTCATCCTTATGTGTAAGTTTGGTGATAATCTGCCCTGTGGTTCTTGAGAAGAAGATTTTTTAGCAACCACTACTTTTGTTTGTATTTTCCTGATTATCTCCCCTTGTTAAAGGGTCACATCCCTCTATTTAGTATGTATGAAAGCCCTTGGGCCAATGATACCCTGTAACAAATTTGAAAAAAATTGGCCAAGGGGTTCTTGAGTTATAGCCCTTTTTCTAAAAAGTTTACGCACACCGCACAAATGGCCATAGCATTAGCTCTTTGAGCCTTTGGCTCAGAAGAGCTAAAAATTGATTCTAGTTTTCTTTATTGTTATATTTGTATTTCATTACATTGTCAACAAAATTTCATCTAACTGTTTTCCTGTTAATAGTGAACAATTGGGAAAAAATGACTTTTCAATGGATTTATAATGATTATCTATGAGGTATTATTATGTTCCCCAAACAAAGTTTGGGAACATATTGGTTTTACTCTGTTTCTTATTATTATTATGTTCCCCAAACGAAGTTTGGGAACATATTGGTTTTACTCTGTTTCTTATTATTAAGGTCTTCCGTCTCCTGCGGAAGACCTTACTATTATTGTTCGCGTTCTTCTTCTTCATTATTATTATTATTATTTTCCTTGGTAGTACACGCGTTTTTCTCAGCCATTTCTCGATCGATTTTCACGAAATTTTCAGGAAAGATGTCTTTTGGTGACGAGACTTTGTTTGCCAAATTTCGTGCTTGACGTCACTTCCGGTCAGGAGTTATCTCTCTTTTAGTGACTTTTTGAAGGGCCTTGTTGTCCACACATCTCCTCCGTTAGTTTTGAAGCTAGAGTCTTGAAATTTCTACACAAGATAGAGTAAACATTTTAGAAGATTTGTGGGGGATTCGATTTTACCGGAGGCGATTTGCCTAAACGCTCGCCTGGACCTGAAAAAATGGATGCCAAAATTTTTCGCCCATTTCGGCGATTTTTGATCTTTGATCTCCAATATCTTTTTTCTTGCAAATATTTTGTTAAGACATGTAGAACAAAAGTTGTGCACATTTACGAGATCTTTTCGAAAATATCAAGATTTAGGGGCTAGTCCCTTAAATTAGGGATCTAGAAGGGCTCAAAGTCTAGATCAAATATCTCAAAAATCGTTATTATTTTGGTATAAGTCAAAGAACAAAAAATGTTTATCTCCACAATCCAAATCTATTCATATAAAAATTTAGGTCATATGTTACGTAATAAGGGATTTTAAGGGCCAAAACCATAAATTTTTTACCCCTTGTATCTCGAAAACGACAAATATTTTGAAAAGCAATAAAGAACAAAAGTTGTTCAGAATGATGATCTTAACAATATGCATATTTCGTTTTTACCCTATGTGGCCCCGTTAGGGAGCTACAGTTTGGCCCCTAAAAATTACTTCTAGAAATAACTCGAGAACGGTAAAGAATTTCTAAATACTTGTTGAACAAAAAATGTTTGAAATGTCATGACCTTTCTTACGATATCAAGCAAAAGGGGCTGACCCTTTAAATTAGGGGCCCAGAAGGGTCCAAAGGTTTATGAGAATATCTCAGAAACTATTAATATTTTGTAATAAGTCGTTGAAGCGGAAATGTTCATCTAAACGAGCTTGTTCTTATCAAATCAAAAAGTAGGTCATATGTTACGTAATAAGGGATTTTAAGGGCCAAAATCATAAATAATTGACGCCTCATATCTTGAAAACGACAAATATTTTGAAAAGCATTATTGAACAAAAGTTGTTCAGAATGATAATCTAAACAATATGTACATTTCGTTTTTTCCCTATGTGGCCCCGTTAGGGAGCTACAGTTTGGCCCCTAAATATTTCTTGTAGAGATAACTCGAGAACGGTAAAGAATTTCTAAATACTTGTTGAGCAAAAAATGTTTCAAATGACAAGGCCTTTCTTACGATATCAAGCAAAACGGGCTGGCCCTTTAAATTAGGGGTTCAGAAGGGTCCAAATGTTTTTGAGAATATCTCAGAAACTATTAATATTTTATAATAAGTTGTAGAAGCGGAAATGTTCATCTCAACGAGCTTGATCTTATCAAATCAAAAAGTAGGTCATATGTTACGTAATTAGAGATTTTAAGGGCCAAAATCGTAAATATTTGACGCCTCATATCTTTAAAACGACATATTTTTTGAAAAGCATTATTGAACAAAAGTTGTTCAATGTGTCATAACCTATCGATCAATATCAAAAAATGGGTCTGTGGGCCTCATGGCTCGCCTGTAGAGTCGATTTTTGTCGATATCAGTCGATTTCAAAAACTTGTAACTGGTAAATATTTTGTAAGGACATATTGAACAAAAGTTGTTCAGTTTATCGAGATCTATCGATTGATATCAAGAAATAGGCCTATGGTCCTAATGGCTCGCCTGTAGAGTCGATTTTTTGTCGATATCGGTCGATCTCAATAACTTTTTACAGGTAAATATTTTGTAAAGACATATAGAACTAAAGTTGTTGAGTCTATAGAGGGCTAACAAATGACATCAAGAAATAGGCCCGCGGGCCTTATGGCTCGCCTGGAGAGTCGAATTTCAAACGAATTTCACCGCAACTTTGCTTCAGAAGCTTATGATATGAAAAATTGATTATATCTAAAGTGTCTTAAAGTCGGAAACTAAATTGGGACTCATTTGTCTTTGTTTTTTTTTTTTTTTTTAACTCCGAGTGCATCAACAAATCGGACGGAAGACCTACTCGTTGCTCGCAACGAGATCGTGTCTAGTTATTATTATTTTTCTTTCTTTCTTCTTGGGACTTTTTTGTCCACGAGTGTTCTCAGAAACTACTCAAGGGATCAATATGAAACCTTTTTAGGATGATAGTATAGCATATGTAGATGTGCGGAACGAATGTCATTTTGTCTGAAAATGCATGCATGTGCATGCACGTGCATAGGATTTTTTGTTTACAAACTTTGGAATAAGTCTAACTTTTTTATTTTTCAATGAAATCGTTTGTTATTTATATCGTAGGTATATCTTGGGATCATTAACTGTTTGGCATCGTCAAAATTTCAATTCTGCACGCGCATGCACGTGTGCTTCAATTTGATTGGATAATACAAAACCGTTTATAACATTCATGCCAATTAAAGAAATTTGATGATATTTACAGGATAGGTAGACATGCGAAATATCTACAGATCGATGTAACAAAAATTGCAAACGCGCATGCGTACGCACGTGCATTGTCTTTTGAAGGTTCAATTCTTTCCATGACCATAACTTTTTTGTTTTTTGTCAAAATCTTTTCCAACTTGTATTGTATATGTATCTTGATATTCTTAACAAAAGCGTACAGTCATAATTACCATCCGGCACGTGCATGCACATGTGCTAAATTGTGATTGGACGATTTTCAAATCGCCATAACTTTCTTATAAATGATGGAAACAATATAAAATTTATACTGTAAGTATATCTATCAAATGTCTATTGAATGACATCAATATTGATGCTGAGTCATGCTCACGTGCCTGTGTATGCACGTGCATAGCTTTTCTTTCATTTTTCGGGTACTAAAATGGTTATAACTATTGAATTAAAAACTGAAATGAATTCAAATTTACCCTGAGGATCTATGATATGAATGTCTATGAAATGGTGTCAACAAATTTTCCATTATCAAAATTGCGTGTGCGTGAATGCGCGTGCATTGTAATTTTTGACGTCTAAATTCAAGTATTGGTCTATAACATTTTTAAATTGCAATGAATAGGATTGAAATTTAGGTTGCAGGTATGTTTTGGGCCTCTGAATTTATTAATAGTGTCAAAATCACTTCCCTGCACGCGCATGCACGTGCTCTTAATTCTGATTGGACGATTTTGAAATCTCAATAACTTTCTTATGAGTGAAGCAATCAATACCAAATTTATATAGTAAGTATATTGTTCAAATGACTATTCATTAGCATCAACAAAATTGCTGTGTCTTACTCACGCGCACGTGTATGCACGTGCATTGATTTCGGTCTTTGTAGTTTTGAGTTGCCGTTAATTTCTCGTTATTCACTGAACTGTTGTGAAACTTCTCTTGTACTCATATAGTAAGACTTGTAATGTATCGAGATGGTCAAATTACTTATCAGCACGTGCATACACGTACGTGCATGTGCAGAAAACTCTCAGATCTTTATAACTGATTTGTATTAGCATGAAATGGACTGAACGTTATAAAATAGTTATCTATTCACATGCTACACAGTTTGCCATAGTCAAAACCACTTGTACTCAAATAAATGGCACCACTTCCTAAATGGGGGAATGTTTGGGGAACATCTGTAACGGTCCCCGTTACAATAAGTACTAGTTATTATTATTATTATTCTTTCTTTCTTCTTGGGACTTTTTTGTCCACGAGTGTTCTCAGAAACTACTCAAGGGATCAATATGAAACCTTTTTAGGATGATAGTATAGCATATGTAGATGTGCGGAACGAATGTCATTTTGTCTGAAAATGCATGCATGTGCATGCACGTGCATTGGATTTTTTGTTTACAAACTTTAGAATCAGTCTAACTTTTTTATTTTTCAATGAAATCGTTTGTTATTTATATCGTAGGTATAGCATGGGACCCTTAACTGTTTGGCATCGTCAAAATTTCAATTCTGCACGCGCATGCACGTGTGCTTCAATTTGATTGGATAATACAAAACCGTTTATAACATTCATGCCAATCAAGGAAATTTAATGATATTTACAGGATAGGTAGACATGTCAAATATCTACAGACCGATGTAATAAAAATTGCAAACACGCATGCGCACGCACGTGCATTGTCTTTTGAAGGTTCAATTCTTTCAATGACCCTAACTTTTTTGTTTTTTGTCAAAATCTTTTCAAACTTGTATTGTATATGTATCTTGATATTCTTAACAAAAGTGTATAGTCATAATTACCATCCGGCACGTGCATGCACGTGTGCTAAATTCTGATTGGACGATTTTCAAATGGCCATAACTTTCTTATAAATGATGGAAACAATATGAAATTTATACTGTAAGTATATCTATCAAATGTCTATTGAATGACATCAACATTGATGCTGAGTCATACTCACGTGCCCGTGTATGCACGTGCTTAGCTTTTCTTTCATTTTTCGGGTACTAAAATGGTCATAACTATTGAATTAAAAACTGAAATGAATTCAAATTTACCCTGAGGATCTATGATATGAATGTCTGTGAAATGGTGTCAACAAATTTTCCATTATCAAAATCGCGTGCGCGTGAATGCGCGTGCATTGTAATTTTTGACGTCTAAATTTAAGTATTGGTCTATAACATTTTGAGATTGCAATGAATAGGTTTGAAAATTAGGTTGCAGGTATGTTTTAGGCCTGTCAATTTATTAATAGTCTCAAAATCACTTCCCTGCACGTACATGCACGTGCGCTTAATTATGATTGGACGATTTTGAAATCCCAATAACTTTCTTAAGAGTGAAGCGATCGATACCAAATTCATATAGTAAGTATATTGTTCAAATGTCTATTGAATAGCATCAACAAAATTGTTGTGTGGTACTCACGCGCACGTGTATGCACGTGCATTGATTTCGGTCTTTGTAGTTTTGAGTTGCCGTTAATTTCTTGTTTTTCATTGAACAGTTGTGAAACTTCTCTTGTACTCATATAGTAAGACTTCTAATGTATCGAGATGGTCGAATTATGTATCTGCGCGTGCATGCACATACGTGCACGTGCACAAAACTCTCAGATCTTTATAACTGATTTGTATTAGCATGAAATGGACTGAACGTTATAAAATAGTTATATATTCACATGTTTCACAGTTTGCAATGGTCAAAACCACTTGTACTGAAATAAATGACACCACTTGCTAAATGGGGGAATGTTTGGGGAACATCTGTAACGGTCCCCGTTACAATAAGTACTAGTTTTTCCATTGATTTTACAGTTAACTTTGATGTCATTTAACTGGCTCGAGCTCATTTACATATATGGAGTTTCAATTGAGTCTCAGTGGAGTTTCACTGCATTTTCATTAAAAACTGGAAAATCAATGCTTTTTCTAGGTTGGAATTGTATTGCTGGTTCTATTTGAATTTGTGATACTGGTATAACACTGTTCTTTCAATGGTCATATAAAACTGCAAAAGTAATAAAAATCCAATGCCATTCTTTTTTCTAAGGGATAGTGCTAATAAAATAGGGATGAATATAAGTTTCATCTTAAAGAGGTGTACACTGTAACTACATCTACTCTTAAATTGTATATGTAACTTAAAAGAAATCCACTTACTAATATTGTCATGGCCTTTGCACATTTTGAGAATGTTGATTTCTCGTATTGTATCTTTCTTAGTGAGGTCTGCCTCGTATATTTCAGACTTTTCCCCACTAATGTCAATGATTTTCACAGCATATTCCTTGCCTGTATCTTTCTCTATACATCGCCTTACAATGCTGCTAATCCCTCTGAAATTGCAAATCAAATTTATTTACTTTATCAATGTCAAAATAATATTCCAACAAAATTTTGCAATAAAGATAAAACTGTTATATGTTAAATTGTTTTATTATACTTTCTTGTAAAATACTCGAATCTGATAGGTCAAGAAGCATTTGAAAAAACATATTGTTACCCTCTGAGAACAGAAAGCACGTGCTTCAGGGTGATAGTATCTACCAACGGGTAACACTACTTGAAAACGGGTGATATTAAAAACAAGAGGCCCACAGGCTTTATCGGTCACCTGAATACTAGTGAAAAAGTATCACTACTTCCATGGGCTATGAAATCTAGAAAAAAATTCCTGTTCTGAATATCTAGTAAGCTAAATTCTAATGTTCACCAACAGTATAAAACAAGATGTGTTCTTAAAACTTCACTGCCTTCAAAAGTGCATACACTGATGAAAGGTTTTAAATAATAGGTATATTAACATTAACCCCTTCTCTACTGTACCGGTCAATTTGACCATGCAGTGGCGCGTAAAAACAGGACTACGCAAAAGGAGTGCCTCTTAATCTTTGAAACTACGGCCATAAGATATATGATCTATATATCATCTTTTTGGAAATTTTCTCTATTTTTTTGACTTTGTAAAAATCAATAAAGTAAGTAAAGTCATTAGATTAAAAAAAGCATTTAAAGTGAAGGATGGCTTCAACGTCTAAATATGACGCAACGCTTTGTCACAAGGTCATTTTCCTCCTCGATGTGATTTTTCTTATTTTCCGTATGAATTCAATATTTTTTATATTTTTGAAAAGCATATATTCCCTGCTTTCAGAAGATATAAAAATTATTTTTAATGCCTGGCAAAGTTATAAGAATATAGCAATTTTTTTTACACATGTACGTTTTCTTACGATTTTATTTCTCAATGTTTAAACATATTGGCGTTTTACGTATATTTATATATGGAAATAGGGAAAAGTAAATACAGCCTGTAAAAGTAGAGGAAATTTCCTTTTTGATGGGCCGGCCCTTATCTGTGTTATAATTCTCGGTAATTTTTATATTAATTACGATAAAATGAAATTGGGACATGCTGCGTGGTTTTATTTAAAATTAACAACAAAATGTCGTCGCTCAAAGCGATCGACGCACGTCGCACAATAAAGTGGTGAAAACTATATAAAATTTGTATTGTCCTCTTTTAGTAAATTCAGTACCTTTTGATACACTAAAACAATATACACATATGTATGAAATAATCAGCCATGTATTCTCTGCTTTTTTTAAAAACATAAAACCAATATTGGTATATAACAATTACACAACCTACATGTAACTTCATAAAACACCTATTGAGAATGTTACATCGGCAGAGTAAATTTTTAAAAAAAAAGATAAATAAAATACTTCAAATTCAGATATAAACGTTATATTTGTTCGGAATAGTAATATTTTTTCCCCTGACAAACAAAGAAAACTAAAAAGAAGTTCGCATATAGCCGATAGGCCTATACTTTTATTTTTCCGTGATCGGGATCGCGGGACCCGCGGGGTTTTCTGAAAGTGCGCACGGAGAACACACGTGTTTCCGTTTCAACGAAAACAACACAGCTTCACTGTGACTGTCACAGCGAAGGCTTTAAAACGACCTGATGTCAGAAGAAGATGCCCTGGATCTCCTGTTGCAGGATGACCCAAACGATCATGCATTCAGTATAAATATGTACATGTAAGTTGATGTAGCCACATAGGCCGACTAGAGAAAAAAAATTGCAGTTTTGTCATGTTATGAAAAAATCACGATTAATTAACGCGATTTGATGCCATAATTTGTCGTTTCATGAAAGAAAATATTTATATTTTATGATATCTAAATCAAGTGAATAACACCCAATTGTTTATTAAGAGCTGACATCATTTAATCTGTCCTGGTCCGGCATTAATCCATCTGATTAACAACCCCTTTTTTCCAGAATTCTCTCCTTACCTGACACACGAGTGTAAGAAGTGGGTGGATTTAGATCTAGTGTACAATGAGAAGGGGGATGGGGTGGTTGTAATCAGACTGGGCATTCATGGCCGCTGGTGAGAAGGCTATTTTCCAGGATTTTTCCATGTTTATAAAAAATTATCTTTCTATGAAAAGAAAACACAATCTGTTAGGAAAACACATATTACATCATTGTAATGATAGAATTTATTATCATAATTTGAATGATTTTCTTCATATTGTAACAGAAATAAACGAAATGTGTGTTTGGGCCGAAATGGGAGGGTGGGTACGCAACATCAAAGTCTGATAATGACAGGCTAATGAAAAATCATATAGATTTCTCTTTTATCCAAATGCGTATATTTTATATACACTTAGTAGCTTATGACCATAAATTACATGTGATCCATACATGCTGGTACTGGTATGCTATGAGCTGATGGGCATGTGTCCCCTTCTTGCCTAGATTTTCTCTAATTTCGACTAATTCAATTCTACTTTTATATTTGGGGTCATATACTTTCCCTCAGAGTTGCAGTATTTTCGCTGGACCCTGTAGGTTTTAACCTGAATTTCCTAATCAGTAACCCCCCCCCCCCCTCCCCCCATGTATATCCTAAGCATAATGCTGACACCTACATGATTCATATAATAATTATCTTTTTTTTTCATTACACACTTTGCTACACTCGCAATGTATAATAAAATATCCCATTCATTTCTAACACATGTACGCAATCCCCTACCAAATACAGGACATCTCAGTCTATCTTTAAATAAATTTGAGCTGTACTTACGTGCGAAACTGTCCCTTGCTACCATGAAACTTATATTTTGCTTTAAAACATAAACCAACAATTCTTAATTGTAATTTCTTTTCATCTTTAAAAAGGGTATTGACATCCCAATATTTAGTGGGAAGTTCCCAGGTATCATCCGCTAGTGACGGTCTACTGGCAAATCCAGACATGCATTGGAAGGATGCTGATGTGAAGGACACACTCCCGGGACACCTGATCCAAGAACTGTGGCATTTCATTCAGAGCGACAACCTGTCATTCAGTTGGTATGACTCTTTGAGGTTGAATATAGGGTTAAATCTGTATACATTTGGTTAACATTCAAATAAATCCAGATAATACATTAATTCACAAATGGAATCATGGCATCATGATACACTGATATGTGTGTATACCATTTTACTGTTTTTTACTGCATTTCTAGGTATCGCATACATACAAAAAGAGACAAAACACGGAAAATCATTATTCTGTTTCTAATTATAAGGTATGACAAGTTTTCTAAATGCTGACAAATAAGGTATGGTGGCCAATACTGAATTTATTTGCAATTTCCTTTCAGATATGGGACCCGATTATTCAGAGAACTGCAGATTTTATGAAGCTGTTTTTGACAGTATTTGGTTCTCTCCATCTGTGTTGCCACCAACCATTATGCTGAGATGGTCATATCTAGGGGGAAGAGTTGTCATTATGCTTCCCAAGGAAGTTTGCAGCCTCTCACTGAAGAGGAATTGTACAGTTAGGTATTACTAGTTTTAAAGTACTGATATTATGACTGTGATTTCCAGTTTAAAACGAATAATAAAATGCATAATGAAAAGATTATCTTTACCAAAATTAATCTTGCTGTGCGTCTAACACATTTATTAGATGTGTACTACAATTACCTCTGATAAAATTTCATAAGTAATTAAATGCATACTAGTAATTTTCAGAAGGCCTTGACTATAGAAAACATTTACAGAGCCAATTGAGCATTCAAAAGCTCTGACAATACATTAGTATTTAGGGCTAATTAAGTATTAAGAAATTCTTTTTTCCCCCAGATTTTTGTGCATTATCTTATACATGTTTGCTGTGAAGTTCCAGTCGATAAATGCATGCCCCTATCGGAGCAATCCAGTACAGTGTATCAAGAATGATGTCTAGAAATAAGTTTTAAGAGGTTAAATAGAAGAACATTTTTGTTAAATATGATGCAAGTACATTTAAATCTAGTAAAATAAGTACTTTAACATTCGTATACGTTGAACTTGGAGAGGAAAAACGGGTAGTACTTTTTGATAACATTTGATAAGGTGCTGTTGCTTAGCAACCAAATATATTTAAATGCAAAAAATTTAATTATTTTAAATTAACAATAAAGATCTTTGTTTTAATGTTGCAATATTTATTCTACTTAGTGGAACATAATGGCAAAACGTCATATTATTAGAAAATGATGGATATGTATATAAAGTACAAAGTTTCCATTTTATGACCTTTGACCTTAATTCTCTTCATCATATTTTTTGTTAAAAACCTTGTAAAATGATTAAGATTTATTTAAAGATTATATTTTTAAAATAATGTGACATTTACTAATCATCATGCAATGTAATTATGTCTAAATTGCGTCGAATGTATGCAGAAAGGCAAATTATGGTCAAAATTGTACTATGAGTGTTGTTGCTTAGCAACCAAAAATATCTGTTTGTCAATAAAATTGATTAATTTGATTGTGATGTTTTTGTAGTATTTTAAAAGGAACATCAGCTCATACATTTAGAATTTCCTATTTTTGATTCTAATCTAGTGAGAGGGTAGTAATATATATATTTCAGAGAAAAAAGATTGCAAAATGTGCACTTATATGACCTTTGACCCCGTAGACCTCTTTGCGGTCATGGGATACCTTGACAAACTTTATAAGAAATTCTTCCCTGTCCAATTCCTAATAAAATTATATGTCATATCCCTATCCCAAATCGTGATACATGCAGATTTAAGTCGATGTAAAAATATTGTCATTTAGTCTTTAAAAACCTCTAAAATGTGCCGGTAGAGAAAGGGTTAAAACATCAAAATACATGACTAATTTGGACTCATCCTAAAGTCATAACCCTGGGTTGTGAAATTCACCATTCTTTTTATACATCCTTTTCAGCTATTCCTAAGTATGCATTTAGATTTTATACAGTATCAGCAAACTTACACATAAATACTATATACTAAGTTTGGCCCCACCCTGGGGTCAAAACCCTTACTCGCCAGGGGAAAATCAAATTTACAAATTTGGTAAAAGACTAATGTCCTGCTCTATCCATTTAGTTTCAATTTGGTATCAAAAGCACTAAAGAAAGCATTATTCAAGTATTTTACACATAAACACTATATAACAAGTTTGGCCCCACCCTGGGGTCAGAACCCCTACCCCCGGGATCATGAAATTTACAACTGTGGTAGAGTCCTTCCTGCTCTACATCACTATGCATTTAGTTTTTCTTACATGTGTGTGGTTCTTGAGAAGAAGATTTTTGAAAAATTGTCATTTTTAAGCAGTTTTTGCCCTGCCCCTAAGGCCCCAGGGGTGAAGGAATCCTGAAATTTACAATTTATGTTCCCTTTGTTCCAAATATGTTTCATATCAAATTTGAAAAGAATTGGAATGATAGTTATCAAGAAAAAGTTAAAAATGTCTATTGTTCACACATTTAATAACTAACCATTTTGGCCCCACCCTGATACCAAAACCCCTACCCCTGGGATCATCAAATTTACAATTTTGGTAAAGGACTACCTGTTCTTCCTAAATATCTATTTACTTTCAATTTAGTATCAATAGCACTAAAGAAGATGTAATTTAAGTGTTTTACACATACACACTATATAACAAGTTTGGCCCCACCCTGGGGTCAGAACCCCTACCCCGGGGATCATGAAATTTACAATTTTGGTAGAGGCCTTCCTGCTCTACATCACTATGTATTTAGTGTTTCTTACATGTGTGTGATTCTTGAGAAGAAGATTTTTGAAAATTGGTCAATTTTGGGCAGTTTTTGCCCCGCCCCTAGGGCCCCAGGGGTGCTGAAGTCCTGAAATTTACAATTTATGTCCCCCTTGTCCCAATGATACTTCATACCAAATTTGAAAAGAATTGGACTGGTAGTTATTAAGAAGTTAAAAATGTTCAATTGTTAATGCACGACGCACGACGTCGGACAACAAATCCATAGCTCGAAAAGGAAGACATCAAGAATTGATCTTTCAGTTCCATTCATCGGTTAAATTTTACATTTCCACTACCACTCACGACAATGCTGTTTTTTTAAGGGGGGGGGGGGGGAATCCTATCTATAGATCTATTAATATATCTCCGCAGGAAAAAATAACCAACTTTGTATGTAATATAATAAGAGGGGCAAACCCAATGTTGCTATGAGCCTGATGATTGTTTTTGTGCTCATTTGAGTAATTGAAGTGCATCCAAGAACAGGTGTAAGTTGATGTACACATGTACAAAATCTAACTTTTAAGATTGAATCACACACGAAAAAAACATTAACAAAAATATAACACTTGAGATACCATTTCCAGATAATTAACATGCTTTGTGTATTGGCACCTGGTGTACATTTAGCAACAAGTACTTTTGTTCAGTGTGAAACGATGAATTGATCAATAATGTACAAGTATGCGTTGGTTGTACATGTACTTTTAGACATCTTTTGGTTTTTAGCTTTTCTGATCGCCTGTTATCCGTCCTCTGTCCATCTGTCTATAAACTTTTTACATTTTCGACTTCTCCAGAACCACTGGGACAATTATCACCAAACTTGGCCAAAAGCATCCTTGGGTGAAGGGCTTTCAAGTTTGTTCAAATGAAGGGTCATGTTCCTTTCAAAGTGGAGATAGTCACAAAAATGCAAAAATAGAGTGGGGTCATTTAAAAATCTTCTCAAGAACCACTGGACCAGAAAAGCTGAAATTTCATGAAAGCTTCCTGACATAGTGCAGATTCAAGTTTGTTACAAGCATGGCCCCTGGGGGTAGGAGGGGGCCACAATAGGGGATCAAAGATTTACTTGAGAATAAACAGGGAAAATCTTTGAAAATCATCTTCTCAAGAACCACTGGGCCAGAAAAGTTTACATTTACATGTAAGCTTCCTGACTTAGTGGAGATTCAAGTTTCTTAAAATCATAGCCCCCAAGGGTAGTGTGGGGCCAATATAGGGGATCCAAGTTTTACATACAAATATATAGGGAAATTCTTTAAAAAAATCTTCTTCTCAAGAACCATTGGGCCAAAGAATTTTACATTTACAAGAAAGCTTCCCGACATTGTGCAGATTCAAGTGTGTAAATATCATGGTCCCCGGTTGTAGGTTGAGGCCACAATAAGGATCATAGTTTTGCATACAAATATATAAGGATTGATTAATTGTATCTTGCTTAACGTCTCACTCGAAAAAATTTCACTCATATGGAGACATCACCAAGACCGGTGAAGGGCTTCAAATTTAGGCCTATGCTCGGCGCTTATGGCCATTGAGCAGTGAGGGTTTTTTAGTGTGCCACACCTACTGTGACACAAGGCATCCGTTGTTAAGGTAATCTCTGAAGACCCGTGACATTCACACCTGATGACGAGCATTTGGCGATGGAACTGTCACTACCTCTTTTAACGACTTAGGTCTGTCGCGGCCAAGATTCGAACCCCGGCCTTCCGCATGCGGGGCGAACGCTCTAACCTCTAAGCCACCACGACGGTAATATATAAGGAAAATCTTTAGATATGGACCAAGGTAACTCAGGTGAGCAATGTGGCTCATGGGCCTCTTGTTTGTCTTTTCTTGATCGTCTCACTTTCAAAGGGAAGCTGACCCTTCCTTGGATTAAACATAAATTTCTTTCAGGTATCACACCGGTAATTGTCCAGTCAAAATGAACTTAGTCAATTGTAGTTCCATATATTTAAAAGAATTTTTTTTTTCATGCCTGATTTTTCTCATTTCTTTTTCTTTTCTCTTCATTTTTTATTAGGAAATTTTGTGTAATTTGTAGAAATAATCAAGTGTATACAAAGGAACTATTTGATGTTAGTAGCTGAGGCTACTTCCTGAGGTGCACTTTGCCTGTATACACAGTGAATTTGTGGGTAGTCTTGTTTGCAGGTATATTTTTTTTCTATAATCCCATGTAGGGTGTTGTTTTTCCAGTGTCGGCAGACAAGACAGATAACATAAAACATTTCAGACTTCGTTATTAATGGCATCAATTTTGCAAATTGATTTTATTTCCTGTACAGTAATATATAGTGAAAATAATTACCGGTGAGATTAGGACTGTCACGGTTCAGGCATTTCTCGGTTCGGTTCGGTTCTGGAAATAAAACTTCGGTTTTCGGTTTTTCGGTTCGGTTTCATTTTGTGTGATGAAATTAAATAACTTAATGAATTCAAGAATAATGAGGACCCTAAGTTATTTTTTTCTGTATATCTTTAACACAAATGAAAACTTCAATTTCTAATGCATTTTATTCAACAAAATAACAACAACTGAAAAAAATATAGAACTACTTGTTTTATAAAATAAATTTTAAAAAAATAAAACTGTTCAAAATTGACTGGGATTCATTTGATCTTTTCAGTGGATATCCTGAGACTCTTATCTACTTGATCTCCAGACAAACAAGAACGTTGCGCTGTGACTATATCCCCAGCAGTAGAAAACACTCATTCACTTGCCACTGAAGTGGCTGGAATACAGAGGTACCTTTTGGCAAGTTTGGCTAAAAGCATGCATGTCAACTTTTAAAAATCCCCATGGGGGATTTTGCGCGCGACGACCTTTTTTCAAAGCTCAAAATTCACGACATTTTAGCATGAAAATAAATATTTGTCCTTTCAAATAAAATATCAATCAAATCATTGTTAATGTATCATATATTAACACAACATCAAATGTGTTTGACCATTAACTATATAAAAAAAACTTTGAAAGATATACATTAATATTTTATTAAAATCATCTATTCAGCAAAAAATCTTCTCCAACAAGTCACATACATAATATCAAATAATATTTAAGGTTGCATCCTTTTACACCATACAATAAACATTGGCCGGTCTGTATATCAAAATTTAAATTAAAGCACATGCATTTAGGTACGACTGCAAAGGCGATCTTGCTTGTCTGTAAACATGGGCTTGCAGAGACTGGTGGAATAATCTGCATTGCAACCAAAAAAGGAGTGATCTGCCCTGCTATGAAGTTTGCGAACAAAACCTTTGCACCCATGACATCTGAAATAATTACCAGGAAAAAAAAACACATCAAAATATTCCGTTTTACTTGTAACTTAAGGCTACTTGCTAAATAAAAAATTCAGTACAGACTTGTGCGAATTACGCATCACAAAGTATATTTAATGAATACTACACTATATAGACTATATAATACATCGCTATAGACGGATAGATTTGGATAGCCTATATTATTATAGTTGGAAAAAATATATACTTGACGTACCTTATTGCAAATTTTGGATGCTGTCAGCGAGAGGCGGAATGTCCGATTGTTTGGTGGTGACACTAGCATCTTTGTCATTCACGTTTGTGTAAAGGATAGGTCAATTTGAAATCCGTCTTCCCGATTAATTACTATCAAAACATGCTTCGTACTGTCCAATAAACACCCCGACACAGGCAGACCAACCCGACACCATGCGACACAGGTAAACAGCAATGGCTGACTATTGTCCCGATTTCTGATTGGCCAGTTCAGAAATGACGCGGGATTTCCAATTCTGGTCACGAGATTTCACGATTATCCCACTTTCAAACTCGTTTTCAATCGTGAAATCGGAAATTTTGGTCGGAAAACATTTCAAATCGGGATTTTAGGGTAATTTTGCTTTCACGATCGGGAAAGCGGGACCGGAGGGTAAAATCGGGAAGATCCCGCCTAAATCAGGAAAGTTGGCATGTATGTAAAAGGGGTTAAGTACATTCATGGTTTTTCCACCACAAGAGTGGATCTGAGTTCAGGGGCATGTTCAGACTTAAAATTGAGAATTTCTTGTTCAACTCTAGCCTTCAAACACTTAGCTGGTTCAATTTTTGTTACAAATATTTCACCAAATAAGTCATCTAATGCACATTTCTGTTGTCATCTAATGCATATTTCTGTTGTCATCTAATGCACATTTCTGTTGTTTCAAAGGTGGTTTGTAGTCTGCAGCTTCCTCTGAAACAATGCCCTTATCAGTGTCAATAAGTGAAGAACAATCCTGGCTCGTTTCTGCATTAATGGAAGGCAAAGGGGGGACTGAATTCTCACTGTCACCATCCTTCTCCATTTTAACCTGATAATAAATTGATTATATAATTAGAATTCTTCATGCATATTGTATCACTAATTCATTCTAAGAACTATGAATAAAATTCATTTCCTTATACTAGATTTGTTCGAAATTGTATTTTCTTTCACAATTTATTTTGGGATTCATAAATCATTTTAATAAATCTTATAACCTTTATAACTGCTTCACTCATTTGATTAATCTCTCCTGCTTTCTTTGTTAGAGATTAATAGACTCTCTCTGTTTCTTCAACCTTTAGGTAAGGCATGGCCTTAAATCTAGGGTCCATACAGGCACTCTCATGTAAGAAGGTCACCACCTCAGAATCAGTATATCTAAAAAGTGAAATAGCAAATTAGCAAACAATGATTTCCAACATAATTCATAAGCTTTATCTGATCATATGAAATCTACATTCTACACTACTCATTTTTCTTTATTTTATTTACTTATTTTTTTTTAAACATTTTATAATGAAATATTCATACCTAGACTCCAAATCTTGACTAATAGCTTTCTTCACATCTGAAACCAATTTGTCATCTTCATCATTCACTCTCTTCAGCTGTTGTAGTAACATCTCTTTAAGGGGATGAATCATTGACACAGTTGGAGAAAATTCCCCACAAAGAATGGTGGTGACGGTCTTGGTTGGTTTTAACACACACATAACTCTTTCTGCTGAAGAAATGTCATTGTCTGATAATGTATATACATCTTTGACATTTTTTTTCAAGTCTTTCGCCATTAAGGTTGCAATAATTGCTGGTTGCTGTTCTAAAAACCGTTCCAGCATGTCGTATGTTGAATTCCACCTTGTTGATACGTCCATAATGAGTTTATGTTGTGGTATTTCTAGTATTGCTTGTTTGGATTTTAGAATGGCTGTTGCTGTGCTACTTTTATGAAAGTAAGTGACCACTTTACGAATCCGGCCTAAAAGTTTCTCAAACTGTTGTATGCGGAGTCCTCTCTGAGTCCCAAGGTTTATTGTGTGGGCTACACAACCAATATGAGGTTCAAACCCTGCCAATTTCCCTGCGTTCATTATGTTTCGAGCATTGTCAGTGGTAAGAGATGGCATCTGTTCCAAGCGTTTTAAATTCCACTCATTCACAGCACATTTAAGAAAGTGACATAAATTCTCAGCAGTGTGGGATTCATGCATCACCCTTGTTTGTAACACAAAGGATCTCATAATCCAATCCTCAAGAAAATGTGCAATGATTGTATTATAACTCTGGTTTGCACGTGATGTCCAGGAGTTTGTGGTGACTGCTATGAATTCAGCTTGTTGCAGTTTCTTAGTAACCGTATCGCATCTTTCTTGGTATAGTTTGGGAATGACTTTTTCTGAAAAATGTGTACGACATGGCATGTCATATTTAGGTTCTAATACTCGAATCATGTTCACAAATCCCTCATTTTCCAGTACAGAAAACGGTCGCATATCCTTAGCAATAAATGTTCCAATAGATCGTGTAATTTCGACATGCCGACTTCATGTTCTTGACAATTTATTTTTAAGTGCAAATGCATCACATAATCGTAATTGCCTGGCACCTTTACTGGACTGCTTCTCTCTACTGACCTCAGGCTCAGCAACCTGTTTATTTTTTACGACAATGCCATGTTTCCGTCTGAGATGGCTACTCATTGAAGACGTCGATCCTGTTGCGTATTTAAATTCACACTTGCAAATGTTACATATCATGATTGTTTTGTTAACCTCTGTCTCTCCTTTAAAATTAAAATACTCCCACACTCGCGATTTCTTCGTCATGTTTCGTCTGTCAGTCTATCTTCGATATTACGTTAAATTTCATTGGTCAAACTATCAGTGATATAAATAAGAAACCAATCATAGCACGCGTAGCAATCAAAATGTGATATTGTAAAACATTTAAAAAAAAAAAAAACGAAATCCGGAAATTACAAACCAAACCGAACCGCAAGTGTTTGAACCGCGGTTAACCGATTTTTCGGTTAACCGTGACAGCACTAGGTGAGATACCTTCACCTCCGTGGTTGAAATTGGTGAAATGGTTCTAGAGAAAATTAAATTGTGAAAAGTTTACAATTACAGACAAATTTCAATCAGAAGGGTGTTTAAATAAATGAGATTTCAAATGTACCCACTTAAACTCCAATGCCACTTACTCTGCTTATTTAAATACTATGTATTAAGTAGCTCACCTTCCCAAGGCATCTTTGGGTTCATATTTAGCATAAAATTCTTTGGCAGCATCCCTTGATGGTAATTCAGCATCCACCATATCATCTTTAGCCATTTTTCCAAGCAAAGAAAATGCATCAAAACCAGAGGCTGTTATTCCAACAACTGCAATTTGTAAACCCCATTAATACAAGTATAACCATGGTACTGAAAAAAGTTTAATGAAAGCTAAAATTTCTATTAGATTTTTGTATAAATGTATAAACCAACTAGGAAGAATTATTTTAGCACACTAAAACTGATGTCTCCCCTTCCATTTTCCATAGTTTAAAAAAAAAAATTCAAGGATTATCTTTAAAGTGCAAAAATTAAGACTTACGAAACATCATACATTTGCCCATGTGTTTATGTGCTTCAAATAAGGAACAGTGTTGTGAACACATGACAGTCAATTAAACTTGCCAGCACACCAAATATCAAAGGCCCTATGTCAAAAGACAAAACAAGAGGCCCACAGGCCTTATCGGTCATCTGAATACTAGTGAAAAAGTATCACTACTTCCATGGGCTATGAAATCTAGAAAAAAATTCCTGTTCTGAATATCTAAGCTAAATTCTAATGTTCCGCAACAGTATAAAACAAGATGTGTTCTTAAAACTTCACTGCCCTCAAAAGTCCAAACACTGATGAAAGACTTTAAATAATAGGTGTATTAACATTAAAACATCAAAATATATGACTAATTTGGACTCATCCTCAAGTCATAACCCTGGGTTGTGATATTCACCATATTAAATAATACTATATATACAAAGTTTGGCCCCACCCTGGGGTCAAAACCCTTACTCTGCAGAAAATCAAATTTACAATTTTGGTAAAAGAATACCTGCTCTATCCATTTAGTTTCAATTTAGTATCAAAAGTACTAAAGAAAATGTTATTTAAGTGTTTTACACATAAACACTATATAACAAGTTTGGCCCCACCCTGGGGTCAGAACCCCTACCCCCGGGATCATGAAATTTACAATTTTGGTAGATCGAGGCTTTCCTGCTCTACATCACTATGCATTTAGTTTTTCTTACATGTGTGTGGTTCTTGACATGAAGATTTATGAAAATTGGTCATTTTTGGACAGTTTTTGCCCTGCCCCTAAGGCCCCAGGGGTGAAGGAATCCTGAAATTTACAATTTATGTTCCCCTTGTTCCAAAGATGTTTCATACCAAATTTGAAAAGAATTGGAATGATAGTTATCAAGAATAAGTTAAAAATGTCTATTGTTCACACATTTAATAACTGACCATTTTGGCTCCACCCCGATACCAAAACCCCTACCCCTGGAATAATCAAATTTAAAATTTTGGTAAAGGACTACCTGTTCTTCCTAAATATTTATTTACTTTCAATTTAGTATCAATAGCATTAAAGAAGATGTTATTCAAGTGTTTTACACATTAACACTATATAACAAGTTTGGCCCTGCCCTGGGGTCAGAACCCCTACCCCGGGGATCATGAAATTTACATTTTGGTAGAGGCCTTCCTGCTCTACATCACTACACATTTAGTTTTTCTTACATGTGTGTGGTTCTTGAGAAGAAGATTTTTGAAAATTGGTCAATTTTGGGCAGTTTTTGCCCCGCCCCTAGGGCCCCAGGGGTGCTGGAATCCTGAAATTTACAATTTATGTCCCCCTTGTCCCAATGATGCTTCATATCAAATTTGAAAAGAATCGGACGGGTAATTATTAAGAAGAAGTTTAAAATGTTCAATTGTTAACGCATGACGCACGTCGCACGATGGACGACGACGGACGAAAACCAATTGCAATAAGTCACCTGAGTTTACTCAGGTGACCTAAAAAGTTATGGTTCGGGGATAAAAAAAAAAATGCTTCAAAAATTCTATTATTTCACCTTTACAATGTCAGCAAAAATGGCACATGACACACTGTCTTATAATGGTATTACCACATACCAAATATCAAAGACAAACAAGAGGCCCATGTGCCACATCACTCACCTGAGTCACTGTGGCACATATTTAAAGATTTTCCCATATATTCGTATGTAAAACTTTGATCCCTATTGTTGCCTAAACGTACCCTCTGGCTCAGGAGCCATGATTTTAACAAATTTGAATCTGCACTATGTCGGGAACCTTTCATGTAAATGTAAACTTTTCTGGCCCAGTGATTCTTCAGAAGAAGAGTTTAATGATTTTCCCTATACATTTGTATGTAAAACTTTGATCCCCTATTGTGGCCCCATCCTAACCCCAGGCCATCCTTAAAAAATGGGTCAAAAACTCAATTGGCCGGGTTGCAATATTTAGAGTAAATAATTTGGGTAGGGATTTATTTGGTGGTAGTTATCTGTTGCCCCGCTCGACTTAATTATCCTTAAAAGTCCTGAAATGTCCCACTGCCAATACCGTCCCTCTAATTCCTTGTCAATCTCAGTTTCAAAAAAGCAGGACTTTTCAGGACAATCCTGATAAATCCTGGGATTTTGTCTCGGGACTTCCTGGGATATCCTGCTGTATTTTCAGAGGGGTACTGCTAATAATGCAGTCACAGACAATGACATGTCTCTTACTGTTACCGTGAATAGTCACATTTCCACGTTTGAAATATGTACACTCGGTCGTGGCAAAATAGGACAATGGATGTCTAGAAATTGTGGACATTGCTGGCTTATTGGCCTCACAAATTCTGCAAAACATTTTGCCATCACGAAAATTTCCTCCGCCATTTCAGGACTGGGGTTCTTCCTTTACTTTTGCATTTCTCTTTAGACATTGCTAATGCCATCTTTTGATGCAGAACTTTCCCCGTGTGATTCTTGAATTTCTTTGTTACATGTACAAGGCTGAGGCTTCTGTTTTTTACTATTGATAAATCCAAAGTGCTCTAAACCTCGTTTTCCCACCATCTTGATTGTTTTGACCGAGACTAAAAACATTTATTCAGACTTCCGATCCCGATTCTAAAATTTTACTGGTTGCCCAAATTTTCTTCACTCGCAAAAATGCGACTTAATTATAATCTCTAGTCGCAAAATTGATTTTCTGGTCGCAAATGCGACCGTTTTACTCGCAACTTGGAGCACTGCAGTGATATATGTAATATTAAGTAATAATAACTAAAATGAACAATAACTTCAGGTGCTTGAATTGTATATGATTATATGATAAAGAAACAGAATTTCTCTATTTATATTGCAAATTTACAACTCATGCCCAGAAAATTTGACATTCATATATAATTGAATTTTTCCTCAGAGGTAGTGCAACTAAATTTAACCACAAAAGATAATCTCACTTACCTTTTTCAAGTTGAACTCTATTTTTAGTAACAACTTTTTGCTGTAGCGCCCATATTCGACAAAGGTCAGACTTCAAAAAACCTAGTGCATAACTTCAATATATATACTTACTTTCTGCAAAGTTTCAAGGTTGTACATAAAAAACTGTAGGAGGAGTTGATTTCACAAAATTTCCCCAACCACCCACCCGCCCGCCCGCCCGCACTTCACCATACTATAGAACGGACTTGCATTTCGTGCAACCCGGCCAAAAATTGTATGTTTGCTGTAATGCAACTCAGATTTTTCAGTGTGGTTAGGTAGGTAGGTAAGGTTTTTGGTGTTTTTTTTGAAAACCACTTACTATATTTGATTTGTAAATGAGCAAAATTGCGATGAACACTCTGTCAACATATTAAAGATTTCAAAACTAATAACTTTACTTCCAAGAACTGAATTGGAATCAATTAGTTTTCAATGCAGATCAATCTAAATAAATTGCGATAAACAGGTACTGGTATATATTTATTTTTACATTCTATTCTATATGACACTACCAAGTAGACAATGGGTTTATGGTCTCATGAATCACCATGCATGCATTCTCTCGTGCCATTGTGACGTCACTCAAGCTTGCTTTCGGTCGAAGGTTAGACAAGGACAAATTTGACCATTAATCAATAAAGAATCATTAAAGGACACAACGCATGTTTCTAAACTTTTTAATTTTTTCAGCAAAATTAATTCTTTTCATGCCTAAAACTACTTTACATGTGTTTTTAATGAAATATTTTGCGTAATTTTCAAGTTTGAAAGCGATGAAAATCAAATCTTGCGATATGCATATTTACTTTCAGTATTTTACGTGCCATTATGAGTTACGTCATATGCGCCCTCAGGTTTCAAAACATCTATAAGCCGTAAACAGATTAGATTTAATCGACAAAAAACCAATTATCACGTTAACGGCTTGTAATTAAGATTGCATTAAGGCCAGATGATATAAACAAATTTTTCTACCTTTAGCACTGAAGAGTTCCCATGGTAAAAAAATATTTTGGTTGGTTTTGGTTTTCTCATTTATAGTTGTTTGGAACTCTTCTGTGTTTTAAGAGCAGGAAAGGGGGTCAGTAAACAATGTAAACAATTATGGCACCAGAATCATTCAGGAGGAAAAAATCAGGAAGATTTATTAGTAACAAGAGGCCCAAGGGCCTAGAATCGCTCTTCTGATAAATTGTACAACCCCACCATTTCTATTCTTAGCCTCTTAGTATTCTAAATCTTTAGTTAAATCCTAAGAATTCAAAAAAAATAGGTCAATGTGACCTACTTTTTGGTTTACACATTTTGAGAACCCAAGAAATATCAACTGACAAAGTTTGATGATTTTAAGCCAATTAGTATCTGAATATTGAAATATAGCTGTCAAATTCCAATCGTAGGTCATGGTGACCTACTTTTTGGTCAGCGAACTCCGAACATGCAAGACCCATCAACTGACAAAGTTTGATGACTGTAGGTCAAATAGTATCTGAAATATATAAATATAGCCGTCAAATTCCAAAAGTAGGTCAAGGTGACCTACTTTTTCGTCAAAACCCTTCAAACATGCAAGACCCAACAACTGACAAAGTTTGATGACTGTAGGTCAAATAGTATCTGAATTATATAAATATAGCCGTCCAATTCCAAGAGTAGGTCAAGGTGACCTACTTTTTGGTCGACACCCTTTGAACATGCAAGACGCATCAACTGACAAAGTTTGATGACTGTAGGTCAAATAGTATCTGAAATATATAAATATAGTCGTCCAATTCCAAAAGTAGGTCAAGTTGACCTACTTTTTGGTTGAAACCCTTCGAACATGCAAGACCCAACAACTGACAAAGTTTGATGACTGTAGGTCAAATAGTATCTGAAATATATAAATATAGCCGTCAAATTCCAAAAGTAGGTCAAGGTGACCTACTTTTTGGTCGACACACTCCGTAGACTCAAGATGCATCAACTGTCAAAGTTTGATGATTGTAGGTCAATTAGTGACTGAAATATATAAATATAACTGTCAAATGCCAAAAGTAGGTCACAGTGACCTACTTTTTGGTCGATACACTCCAAAGACTCAAGATGCATCAACTGACAAAGTTTGATGATTGTAGGTCAAATAGTGTCTGAAATATAGTAATTAAGCTGTCAAATACCAAAAGTAGGTCACGGTGACCTACTTTTTGGTCGACACAAACCGAAGACTGAAAACGCATCAACTGACAAAGTTTGATGATCCCAGGTTTTACAGTGCCCAAAATATGCATCTAAAATTGAAAATGTGAAATTTGAATATCTGCAAAATTCAAAAAGTAGGTCACTGTGACCTACTTTTTTATAAATATGTTTCAAGGCCTCAAGATGCATCAACTTACAAGATTTGATGATTCTAAACCTCTCGGTATTTGAAATAACAACTTAAAATATATCTATAAATGATAAGCCATAAAATTCAGAAAGTAGGTCACAGTGACCTATTTTCAGTTGACGCATTTCAAGGTCCCATGATCCACCAACTGACAAGTTTTGATGATCATAGGCTTCAAAGTGTCCAAGATATGCATCAAAATTAATTTTAAAATAAATACCTGCAAAATTCAAAAAGTAGGTCACCGTGACCTACTTTTGAGACAACTTGACACAAGGTCCTAAGATGCATCAACTGTCAAAATTTGATGATCCTAGTCCTTATAATGACTAAAATATCTAAGATTTAAGGAAATATAAATTTAGGTCAACTTTGAAGTGACCTTGAGACCACGCCCTTTGCCCCAGGGTAATGCCTTGAACAATTTTTAATCTACAACATATCCTCATCCTTATGTGTAAGTTTGGTGATAATCTGCCCAGTGGTTCTTGAGAAGATTTTTTAGCAACCACTACTTTTGTTTGTATTTTCCTGATTATCTCCCCTTGTTAAAGGGTCACATCCCTCTATTTAGTATGTATGAAAGCCCTTGGGCCAATGATACCCTGTAACAAATTTGAAAAAAATTGGCCAAGGGGTTCTTGAGTTATAGCCCTTTTTCTAAAAAGTTTACGCACACCGCACAAATGGCCATAGCATTAGCTCTCTGAGCCTTCGGCTCAGAAGAGCTAAAAACGTCATCAACGGTTACAAAATGCTAAGAAAGGTTATGCATTATCCCTTGGACGTAAGATAGTGAATGTTGATGCCAATAACAACATGGTTATCGAAGACAAATTGGATGAATCATGAAAAAAATGTTCGTCTGGTGATAATTCACAAGAATGCCTAGGAAATGAAGACACGTATCCATATGATGCATCAGAGAGTGAGGAATCGGAAGAAGAGCATGAGGAGATGATTTGCTGGAGACGAGTTGTGGAACTTGGAATTCTAGTGGACAATTTGGAAAAAGGTTGTGCTGCGTGTGGTAGACCACCAGATTTAAGACATTGCAAGGACAAAAACGGTATGGACTTATTTATTTAAAGGTCATAGGAGACGGTTTTTAACAATACCTTTTCTCTCCATAATTATCAACTTTGTTTCATAGACTCCTCATAAAAATGCTTTTTTAAGATTAATAACGATATTAACTCGAAGAAATTGAAGTGCAAAGGCAGTCGGAATAAAAATCTTTACCCGATTATCGTTCCTGATTTCCTGCATTTGTGACATCATAAGAGACCACACTCAGATTATTTACTATTACTTAACATTTAACGTTGCATGGTTTTAAATTTGTCCCCAATAAGGAAACCAACATGCAAATTAGTGCTTCATTTGAAAAAAAAAATCACCCACAACTCTTGCATGACCGCAAAAATTGGTTTATTTCACATGATATAAAAACTTATAATTTCAATATCGCTCCACCATTTCCTTTGAACTTTCTTTTTCAAACAGAAAACAAGATGTACTGTGAGCAATGCTCACTAAGAATACCCCCCGCTTACCCCAATCTCCCAAAGGGTGTTGTTAATAGGTATAAATTACCTCTTTCCTGAGTGTAAAAATATGGTATGCCTTTGTAGAAGAAAATGGAAGATATAGTCCAAACACAAATCCATGGCATAAACCTATAATTTTGACCTTGAGATCAAAGGTCAAGGTCATAAAAAGGTCATGAATGTACATGACACATAGTCTCATGGTGATACACCCATGTCTTATGGTATGACTATGTCAAAACCCTATAATCAATTTTGACCTTGAGGTCAAAGTTCAAGGTCATATAGAGGTCATGAAGGTACTCGACACATCGTCTCATGGTGATACACTCATGTGTCAAATATGATATGCCTATGTCAAAGAACAAAGAAGTCATGGCCCTGACACGAATCCATTGTAAAAACCTTCAATTTTGACCTTGAGGTCAAGGTCATATGGAGGTCATGAAGGTAAATGACACATCGTCTCATGGTGATACACTCATGTGTCAAATATGGTATGCCTATGTCAAAGAACAAAGAAGTTATGGCTTGGACACGAATCCATTGTAAAAACCTTTAATTTTGAGCTTGAGGTCAAGGTCATATAGAGGTCATGAAGGTACTCGACACATCGTATCATGGTGATCTACCTGTGTGCCAAATATGGCATGCCTAAGTCAAAGAACAAAGAAGTTATGGCCCGGACATGAATCTGCACAGACGGACGGACAGACAGACAGACAGAGTGATTCCTATATATCCCCCAGAACTTCGTTCGGGGGGGGGGGGGGGGGGGGGGGTATAAAAAGGGGGGGTGGGTGGGACTGTCTGATAATGCAACTTTCAACATATAAAGTTAGACCTATTCATCTACAATTTATTTACTTGTACATGTATATTCAGAGATAGATTCTGATCAGAAGAGCTTCGATCATATGTCAAATTTCATTTCTAAACAAATCAGATCATGTTTATACTAAATTATGAATATCTGTACTAGGCCTAGTTACTGTCATTATACAGTCAACGTTTTGTAGGATTTGCTCATCTTCGTCATGCTTGCAGTTGGTCCGTAGTCAAAAATAGTGAAAACTGCATCTGGTCGAAGATTTAATTTCATAAACCCATTAGTTTTTGCCAAAGTAGAGTGTATACAATAACGAAACTGATCCTCATCAACCCCCGTAATCACATAAAATGAATCTTATCACCTATCAGGCTAATGAACTGGAGTTACATTTGTTACGTAATACCAGAATATTATGTACCAACTTCAATCATTAATTCTATATTTTATGAGCTAATATCCGTAACTTACAAATAGATCTTCTAATATCAAAATTTTTAATTTTATTAAGGTAGTTCTCAAAACATGTTTACATTTAATTAATGTACTAGTGGCCATTTGAGTACAGAAAATCAGTAGGCCTAAAGTCAAGGAGAGAGTGGAGACCATGGGCATGAAGGCTGGTAAATCGGTGGTAAATTGTTGAAATAGGACGCATAAGGAATATGAATTACGATATGTGTGTACAAGAATTTATTGCGCTAATTTTTTGCTTGATGACAGCTTACCTTAATTTTGAACAGAATTGAATTGAGCCTAGTTGAATACATTCATACTATAGATATAAATAGTTATTTTTATTATTATTTTTTTAGTATATTTAGATCTACATCTTTAATCATGTTTCTATCTGAACCAGGGTCTTTGTATTCATTTATGAATGTATGTTTATTAATGAGTTTAATCCTGAATATATATGCAGTAATAGATACAGAACATTTGTTGTTTTACATTTTGAAATCTTCCGCAAAGTAATTAAGGCACTATATAGAACACATTTGTGCTTTAAAGCAGTGCCGTTTTGCAGCCTAACTGCAGTCCTAATTTAAATATTTGAAACGGGCTGCAACTGCGTTGCAAACCAAATGTCCATATTTGGTATGGCGTACTGCTTTGCAGTCTTTTCTGCAGTACAAATGCAGTCCTAATTTAAATATTTGAAACTGTGCTGCAAACCAGATGTCCATATTTGGTATGATGTACTGCTTAGCAGTACTAAAGTAGTAGTGCAGGCCAGCATGTACTGCAGAGCAGTACATATGGCATCTGTACTGCAAAATCAGCATGTACTGCAGAGCAGTACATATGGCAACTGTACTGCAAGTCAGCACATGTGCTGCAAGACAGCATATACTGCACAGCAGTCTTTTTTTGCAGTACAAATGCAGTCCTAATTTACATATTTGAAACACACTGCAATTGCGCTGCTTCCATGTATTCTTCCATTTAAAAGTTATGCATACTGATAGTGTGCTGGGATTTTGTACTGCTTCTCACATGCTGGCCATATGTACTTCAAGTATGCTGCAATTCCGTAAGGGGACGCATTAATATTCATGATTTATGAAAACATCAAGAATTCTAAATGTTATGGAATATTTACATTCACTGAATCTTATCTCTTATTTCCATTGAAATTGGCATTGCGATATCATGAATTTCTTGCAAACTAGTTCGATCCATTTTTTTAGTACCACCTCTCTGTGTAATCATTATCAAATATGGAGCGTCATCAAGGTCAAAAGGTGCATTGCCTGTTCCATTTAAACGAATGGGTCAACCATATGACATTTTAGTACTATAATCTATATACAGTCAAAACTGCCATAGCGACCCACTGTATTAAGCGACTCACTGTCGTATGTGACCATAAAAAGTTTCCCCCAAGACGTTGCTCTATATATTGTACCTGTATTAAACGACCACCTGTCTGACGCGACCAACGACCATGATTTTTACAGCCTTTTCGTATATTTTCACAAAATTTTACCTCTATTTAACGACTGTACATTTTTCGATTACGTGATTACTACTTTCGATTTCAGTTGAACCGACTATTCTGGGAATTATCGCCCCTAACACTTTCATTTTCAAACGCACGACTATTCTGGAAATTATCGCCCCTAACACTTTCGTTTTGATACGCACAGTTTGGCGATGATCTTGTTTAGTCGGCCCTCTGAATAAATTATTATACCTAAGCTGTCAACATGCAGTGTCGTGTGTGGTTAATTAATAAAACCCGAGTTGATGTTTATTTAACAAAATCAAGGATCCGGGAATCAAGGCCGGTGTATTTGAAGGTGTGAATTTCGACAAACTTTAAGAAGTGCCGGGTAGGCTAGATCGGAAATGAAAATCTACCACTTGTTATACCATTATGTTCAACAGAGTAAAAATTTGCCCCATTGTGATATAAATCAGGTAAATATTGTGCTTAGGACTGAAATTTTAAACGGAGTATTCGCAGTTTTTCCTGCATGAGATACTAGAGGTTTCCAGAATAATGACCGGAACTAGCGGCTCACTTCGACATGTCCCGAGTATTTGACACGTCCGAGTTCAAGAAAATTGCCTGCATATTAGTTCTAAGCTTAAAAGATTTGCTGTGCATGTACAATTGATATTGTGATTTATTTAATGTTTCTAAAATTGAATAACATTTTTCCAACATGTATTGTACAAAAGGAGACGCAACACTTCACCATTTGCTTTCTTACCACAAACATTGCATTTTTTAGTTACACTGTATAAGTAGGCTATACATAAATACCCTTTACAACAAAGTGTTTATAAGTTTTAGAAAATTTACATGCAGTTCATAAATAATTTTTAAATCTCATGTAAATGTGTAATATGAAATGCATGCAAAGTTTATCATTCTTAAATAGATTAAAAATGTGATTTTTGATGAATAAAAAATTATGATACAACACATCATATTCTAGATTTTTAACAACAGTGTATTATTAATTTTATTTTACAACTATTAAAATCATACTTGATATTCTTAATGATAAATTCCAAATACAAGGTGTCATTTTCTCCATTATACAAATTATTTACGAAATTTTATCCATTAACTGTGGAAAATAGGCAACCTGTATTAAGAGACCACCTGTCATATGTGACCTTTTTTCCATTCTCCGTTGGACGGTCTCTTAATACAGGTTTGACTGTATATTTATATTTCAAAACAATGCATAAAAATATCAATATAAATAAAATGGCTTTCTTTGTTGTTTCATTCGGTGATGAAGGTAGCAATCATTGCAGAAAATTTTTTACATAACCCGCGTAAGCGGGATATGCGGCCGGGTTATGAATTATTTCTGCAATGCTAGCTATATACCTTCATCATCCAATGAAGCAACAAAAATAACATCTTATTGTTTAAATATATGTTTCTACTTTTCATGTATACATATATCCGAACATGTACATCAGAAATTTTCTTTTGTTTGTGCATGATTGCTGTGTGCATTGATGTGAAATTTATGATTGACTAAAGTCATAAGAAATTGATTATTCTAACAAGAAGGAAAAAAGACTAACTTGTTAAACTATGTGAGGGAGCACAGGTACTGAATTTGAAAAAAAGAAATTGACCGATATAAAGCTCAATTGCAAGACGAACTGTAAAAGAAAAATCCAACATAAGAACTTTTCTTGCAAATAATGGGATTCATATGCTTTTAAAGTTATTCTGTCAAACTATGAAGTTATGGACTTTGTAAGTGTATGTACATGTACTTCCCTCCTTTTCCACTACAGTGAAACTTCTCTAAACTGGCCGGCTCTCAGACCCAGGGTTTGACATTTACTTTTATGAGCACTGGACCTGTCGGTCTACTTCAAATGATTTTTACTAGACCTGACCTTACATCCACTAGCCCTGACCAACTTTCCAGAGAAAAAAAACCTGGATGGTTTCTCCATATCTAAATACTTAATTCAAATGACAAACGTTAAGTTTGAACTAAAACGTACTTAATTGTCTCAAAAAAATCTTTAGTCTCGCCATTCTATTTGATATGCTTTTATTTTCAAACGCATTTTCTGTTTCTTTAAATTCTACCTTGCACAGAAATTCTTTAGTCCATTTGTTAGAATAAGATGACTTCAACCGCTTTTTTTAAATTTCTATTTCATAAGCCCTGCTTTGTTTCTTCCCAACCTATTCCTTTTTTTCTGAATCTCTCGGGACATCTTTCCTTGAGGATGAGAAGTCGTATCTGAAAAAAGACACATTCCCGCACATGTGTCAACACCGAAAAATGGCTGTTTACGATGTAATTTATTGATTTGATAGACACTTTCTTATATTCCATTAAAATAAACTGTTTTTTCAAATGAAAATACATTCAGTTTATATCTATTTATCCGAAACGTAACTTTACACACATTAACAAAGAGTAAATGTCGTAAAATATCACTTCCGACAGCGACTATTTATTAGAACTAAAAATAGAGATTATGTCATCACACAGTTCAAAGTTGCTCGTAAACACTTTACACTTATTTTCTTAGTTAAGAATATAAGACTCTCTTATGAGTAGCCATGAAATATAAGGTGATTCCACCCGAGGGTTGCAAAAAAGCTGTGAAACCCGAGGCTTTACCGAGGGTTTTCCCGCTTTTTTGCAACCCCGAGGGTGGAATCACCTTAATATTTCATGGCAACTCATAAGAGAGTATTTTTCTCTCATATTTCTAGAGTTTTCCGTTTTCCTTGTGCCTAGCGACGCCATTTTGAGAAATTCCCAATTAGTTAATTTTTCGCTGTACATTAAAAATAACACCAGAATCAAATTCTACGACCCTCATTTTGGCAACTACGTTGCCGACAAAAAATCGGCCGACGAGTGTATAAGTGAATTGTATTAGAGTTATTCCTCTTTGAATAAATCAATAATCAGGGTGATGCGTGATGTAACTCGACAGTCCATCAGCGCGAAACATTTTGACAGACCTTAAATCAGAATATGAATCCACAACTGCACGTTTTTTTTCTTAGAGGAGCATTGATATTGATATTAATTGAGCAGTTATTTAATGACGAGTGTGTGAAAAGAGATTCCAAGTGGTTTTTGTTGGTGGATATAATTATGGACATGGCTAGACTTTCGTTTTCCACACGTGCAAGAACTCGAGTCTCATGGACATTGAAGGCACTTATTTCACCTGAGACACGGACAGTAGACGTTGACAGAGTGAATGTGGAGGTAGGCCTAGAAGTAATAGACCATGTGGGCTGGGTTTCTGTGAACTGGCAGCACAGGATGACATAGGTGTATGAGGAATTTGTGACTGTTGTTGAGTGTGCAGTAATTGTTCAAGGAATGTGTAATTTTGTGTCTGGTCACATACACCTGGAGATTATCAGGGACATTACAATCTGTCATTTTTTGTACAAGAGCTTTGAAGACGCTAGTGTTCGTCAATCGAGGCGAGGTAAGTTGCAAGCTAGTTGTGTATTGATTATGACGTCACGGGATATGTAAGATAAACGTCACGTGATATGAAAGATAGAAATATCTTACATACCTTTCTTTCATAGAATATCTGTATCTCACATACGTAGATATGAGAGAATAAAATATCTTATGGTGTAAAGTAAAGTTTCTTGATTATTTTTTTCAACACGACCAGTCGGACTAGTATATCAACATTTTACCCGACCATCATTTGGTAGACTTCGACCAGGTCGGTCGAATGTGCCTTAGTGTCAAACCCTGCTCAGACCAACAAAAAAAAAGGCCGGTTTAGAGGGGTGGCCGGTTTACTAAGAATTTAGTATTTAGAGACATTTTATCTCAATATTCATAAAGTGCACTGTTCTCTTTGTTCTGGTGACCTATGATCAATTATCGATGGAGATCAAATTAGTCCGCTTGTACCTACAGGTAATTATAAATAACAAGACATATTCTCGCTGAAATCATCTAATTCTAAACTGAAAATCTATAACAGGATACATAAAAAAAAGGCCTATTATTAGAATTCCTTTTACCTATAAAAACTCTGTTTACATTCATTGCTTATATCATTAAAAAGTTTGTTTTGACATTTGTGAAAAGTACAGTAGTAAAGATGAAATTGTAATTTGAATATTTCTAAGGAATTTTAAGTCTATGGAAACCAAGAAAACTAATTTACCTTTTAATGATTATCATTAACAGTCATGGCTTTGTTCTTTATTAACTATACTGCTTATATCCATATGATAGTATGGTGCAACAATGTGGCGTTTGATACTATATTCATTCAATATGTTCCTAACTGTTTTTTTACATTTTGTACAGAATTTGGAAGGGTCACTTGGATTAGCCTTGTGTCACTTAACACCCTTGACTGCACATGCAGGTAAACAATAGAAATTATAGAGGTCACTCATGTTTTTCACACCTCCAGTCCATAATTTCCCACCTAGCCAGATGATTAGTCAATTTGCTCACCTGACCAATCTTGATCACTCTCTGGCCAAAATTTTATTGTCTTCAAAAAGTGGCCAGTATTATAAGGGTAAATCACACATGTTTGTTAACAAATGTAACTTTAAAAAGTGGCCAATGTCCAATTTTCAGGGGTGGCCGGTTTTGTAAGACTTTCTTTGTAAGGAAATGTTAAGATTTCTGCCGGGACTTTGAAAATCGGCCAATATTCAGGGAGAACCGGTTTTCTGAGGGGCCAGTTTTGAGAAATTTCACTGTATTTCAAAATAAATAATCCATCAGTCGTATGTCATTTTTTTTCAATATCAAGGCTTTCATAACATAGACTATTGTTTAAAGGCCAAGATTAATTTGAGAACATAGATTATCAACATGGATCAGTATTGGAATGAGTGAATCAATTAGCAAGCTAGTGTTCATAAAAATTCATCAGGAGTTGACTATTGTGTCATTCCATATTTGTCATTAACAGAGACCTTGAAATTTCTTTTGAAGTGTCAGAATTCACTGTTAGAAATAGTGTCAGCCCAATAAAAATTTTGTCGGTCCAGAAAAAATGCATCGCTTTTGAGGTTTTTATAATTTTTATTTATAATCAACTAATTGTATTCAATCTCCATCTCAGCAATAAGTTCATAAATTCTCCTTTCATACTCTTTCTCATGTGCTCACACTCAGAATCTTCCTCACTTTCACTGAGTCGCTTTCTTGCTCTACTTCTCTCTCATCTTCCACTTCTCTCACACCCTCCACTTTTCTCTCTATCCTGTCTATTCCTCTCAACTACTTTCTCATCTTTCTCTGCAATCGTTGTAACTACTCTTTCTCTCACTTTCGCCTGGGTGTAGTTGGTCTTTCGACTTTGAGCAGATGGTGTCGCATAGCAGTAGGTAAAACCACATAAAACAAAAGCCATTGTTTCCCAGCTTGCAAGGCGGATTGAAACAATCGGTTTCTTTTCTCCTTGTAGTTCTTCACAACAGATTCCTCACATTTACGTATCAATGCCTTACCAGATTTAGCATCGGTTTGAAAATTTATGGGCCACATGGCTGCCATTTTCCGGGTAAAAAACGGACTTCAATCCCGATCTTTTATCAGCCATCAGGCCCGTCAATTAAGTAACTTGTGTCGGACATTTACTACTTTTATCGGATAATCCGACATTACTGACACTTTTCAAGAACTCTGCATTAAGGTAGATCTATATTTGTCCTTAAATGGACTCAATCATGAAAAAATTGCCTTTACAAGATAAATATATATTCCAGTAATAGATAGACATTGAAAAATATATATGTTGCAGGGCTCGAAATTAGCGAGAAATACTCGCAAATTTCGAGTACATTTAGAAAATAGCGAGTAAAAATAGTGGGCACTCGAAAATCTTAGCGAGTGGTGATCTACAAACCATGATCGTATCGTATTCGTTTTATACGGTGATGCGCTATTCGCTTTTCTTTAACTTGCACTCAGAATCATACAAATGCTTATATAAACGACCGATTTTAACAACTGTTTCTATCCGGATTTTTCTCTTATGATTTTTTGAGAAACTCGGCATCAAACAAATGCTTTAGAGGTCGGACATCGCGTTATGATGAAAAACAGAGATCTGCTACGAGTCCTGTTCACTTATAGGGGAGATTAAATTGAATTCCAAGTATGAGGTTTTTGTTATTCATTTATCTAAAAAGAAATCAGAGTCTATAATGTTTTACAAAGTCTTCCGGTAGTCAATTTTATCAGAATGTCCTATCTACATTAATTCATTCTCGGGTTGTACTACAACTTGTAGTGATGACACGAGTGCACTGCTCACCGCGTAGATGATTATCAAAAAAGTTCATGGGACTCGTGATCGTGCTGCTTATAAACCATGAGTCCAGGATTCGCTTTGAAAAATCACTAGTGACACCCCTGATGTGGCGTGAAATTGAAAAACATTGGGTCTAGACCTGCGGTAAACAGGTTGTGGATTAGAGGTGCGTTGGTCAAGAAACCTAAACATTGCACTATATGACTTACGTAACTTAGTGTCTTCTTCAAACGATGTCTGTTGACCCACTAAGCTCAGTAATGATGGGGAATATAATTGATTTTAAAAAAGTATGAAAAAAGAGCACTGCTTCATTATTTTTATTTTAGCTTGTAGGTTTTCATTTTAGCCTGTGGATTTTTTTCCACAGGCTAAAATTAGCCTGTGGTAGAAAAAGTTAATTTCGATCCCTGATGTTGACATGCTATTTTCATTGTTATTGCTTCTCAAAAGTAAGCACCCCATCAACATTAAGGAAAATGCACTCCTCCTTATTTATTTTTTCTTAATAATTATTATTTTCCCAAACAAATGGGCTGTAATAAGCAACATAGACTATATACCCTTTATTTAATGATATGTAATCATTTATTCTAATAAATTGGAATAAATATTTTCTTAATGTACACTTTGTGAGCCTAAACATGTTAAAAGAAATACTGTAGGAAATACCATTTAACGTCAATATTGGTCTTTTCTCCAATTTTTATGGACTAAACCTTGAATTAATTGTTTTTAATTTACAGATTATTATCTTAGAATAATGATTTGAGTAAGAAAACAATATGTTGACGTATTATTTTAGAAGCTATCAGCTCTACAACAAGTACACCCCCCTAAAATCTTGAAAAATTATACATTATCATATCTTCGTAAGACATGTGAAGTTTGAGCATATTTACAACCTTGGATAATAATTTGAACTATGCTAAACTATAACTATTATAAGATACATGTGGTTTACAATTAAATTTTACATTTTATCTGAAAAAAATATTCTAGAGAAGGCTTTGCACAATGTAAATGTAAAACGAAAGTAACAAACTGAATTTTGATGGTTTTGCTTATATGATTAATGCATACGTGTAATGTGTGATATATCTTATATCCTGAGACAAAGTTTTATTTGAATCTCAACAGGTCATGAAATCATTTACATGTATATAAATTGGATGCATGTACATGTACACGTACACCACTTACGCCGGTCTAAGTAGATGCAATCTCAATAAGGAACTTCAACTAATAGATGCCGCCCCAATAATTTTGAAAAAGGAGAGAGGATGAGGAAAAATGACAAATTCATGACGGTCGGTGAAATAAAACAAACCATTTGCAGCTGATCTTTGAAGCTTGCGTCTATATCTGTAACATTGTAGCAGCGAACACAACTACGATATCTTTGGTCACTGGAGCAGCGAAATGTGAACTTTTCTTTTTAACACGAGCGTACCATGTATTTATTGATGATAATTTGGAACCTATTCTAACCTGGATCCTCACAAAAGAAATTATCATGATGCTCATAGAAATCTGAATTGGTCTGACCTCCCCCCTTTCCCATCTGTCTCCCCCACTTTCTGATGCCAGGGTTTGACATTTACTTTCTTGAGCACTAGACCAGTCGGGCTACTTCAAATGATATTTACTAGACCTGACTTTACATCCACTAGCCCTGACACACTTTCCAGAGAAAAGAAACCCTGATGGTTTCTCCATATTTAAGTACTCAATTCAAATGACAAACGTTAAGTTTAAACTAAAACATACTTAATTGTCTCAAAAACATCTTTAGTCTTGTCATTCAATTTGATGCTTTTATTTTCAAACGCATTTACTGTTTCTTTAAATTCTACTCGGCACGGAAATTCTTTAGTCTTTTGTTAGAATAAAATGACCTTAACCGCTTTTTTAAAATTTCTTTTTCATAAGCCATACTTTGTTTCTTCCCAACCTACTCCTTTTTTTTTCTCAGAACATCCTTCCTTGAGGACGAGAAGTCGAGACATTCCCGCACATGTGTCAACAACGAAAAATGGCTATAAGTTAAAAATAAGATATCTTATGGTTTAAAATAAAGTTTCTTGTTTATTTTTTCAACACGACCAGTCGGACTAGTAAATCGACATTTTACCCGACCGGACCTATCATTTAGTAGACTCGGTCGGTCGGACGTGCCTTAGTGTCAAACCCTGGATGCCCCACAATTCCATATGTTGAACATTTGGATCATAGTAAAACTTTTACATACATGAATAGTCAATGTACACTGAATGCCTCACGGACATGTACAATGTAATTGACACACCCTCATCCACTAAAATGTTGTTTGTTCTCCAACCGATTTTTTCTAAAGCTATAATCATCTCTACCCCCCACCCCCACCCCCATTTTTTTTTTAAAAACCCACAAAATCTCAACTTCAAATTTGACTGATAAGAAGATAAGAACACCCAGGAAGGAATTGATATCGGATATTCATATTTCGTATCGCCATGTAAAAATCAAATGGATATCTTTAAAATATCACATTTCGGAAAACGGAAGCGTGGTTCCACATTTACATTTAATTGTGACATAGGCCGAGTATAGGTCTACTTTAAGTTCATTGACTCAATAAATTTAGATAACTATTTTAACTGTAATTTATCTATTCATTAGGATATCATTTAATCAGAATGGATATTTATATAATGTACATAACAGTAAATGGAAGTTCAAACTATCGATTATTTAAACAATGATATGCTGCCAATTCAATTCGATAATCGATTGTAACTTTGGTCCGATTTTGCAACACTAGTCAAAGCATGAACATAATATGTTTATATGTAGCTGTGCTCACTCAAACGGTAGCACCATCAACATATATTATCAAAACATCATAATATTGCAAATTTCAAACAATTAATATGCCTTTCCACCAAGGGTGTTATTTTTTTTAAAACATTGATACATTTGTTTAATTATCAGCTCTTAAATCTCAGAATTACTCGGAACTGGCCAATATTTAGAACTGGCCAAACGACTGTTCATAGGAGACATATTTCAACCCCTACCAATGGCGAATTTTTTTCAAAAATGGCGAAAAAAAATTTAAGTGGCGAAAATCCCTTTTAGCAATCTATCTTGTGTTTTCCTTTGTCAGTGACACATTATCGCCTGTTTGTTTATGCAGTCAAAATCTGTTTATTCAGTCAACTTGTTCGACCAGAAATCTTGAGTCGCTCCAGTGCACACAGAGCTGGTCAGGAAGGCCAGATAATAGCCTCAGGTAATGTATGGCTGCAAAAAAGTCGGTGATTATGTAATAAAGTACATTGGACAGCTGTGTACCCTGCTGTGGTCAATTGTTTAACATTTAAAGTCTTATTCATTATGTGTTATCTCCACATTAATGTCAATTCTTAACCACAGAACAGACCGGTAATTAAATTGGCCGTATTATTGTGTATAATGTATATACATATTCAATTGTTTGTTTTTGCGGCCAAGCTCGTTGATTACAAGATTTTGATTTTGATGTGTTTGATTTTAGTTCGAATATTTCATAAACAATGTGGTCGGTCACCATTGATATGGACATAGCAATTTTAATAAATAATTTTCTTTGAAGTTCGGTGCGCAACAGTATAAAAATGCTAATCTCATAAGACTATGCACCCCATTCCTCTATTTTGACACTAAACTTGTTGCTTCTGACCCTAGTCAGTCTAAAATTCAAAAAATATCTATGTTTGGCTTTACTGTCAACCCCACCTGCTCAAACATCTGATTCCGTCCAAATTGCAAAATCTTCCATACCAAAACGGAAATTTAATAGGGAATTGTTGAGATACGACTCTAAATTGGGCTTGATGTTTTAATTGTGACATTTGCATTTCAGGCAATGTACACAATGTTTTTACTGAGGGGTGTAGCATCATGAAGTTTATATTTATATGATTTATTATTTGATTTTTGATTTCCATAATAGAATTTATCAAACAAATCAACTTCTTATTATTTCAGAAAGAAGTGTTTAGGTATGGTAGCTGGATATGATTAAGTAATGTAACTGATTCAAAATGCTAAAATCAGTGTAATGAACAAAATAATATGATGGAAATAATTGTAAGTGGCGAAAGGGAATTTTGGTCCAGTGGGAGCACTGTCTGTAAAATTCAGGAGTTTTCCCCTGAATCCTTCGCCCTGGACCTACTGGGGGCCTCAAGGCTCATAAAGTTGCGCCCCCCTACCTGCAATTCCTGGATCCACCCCTGATATTTGGATTGAGATTCCCCAATATAGATCTACTATATTTTACCAAGTATGATGAATAACCAGATAACATCTTCATGCCACTGCCCTGCCTATCCTTAATTACAAGACTTAACGTCATGAACAAGAAAACAAACAAAAGAATAATAACCCCTACATGTAAAACAAATCAAAAACTTACCTAATAGAGTTAGCAGAATATCTGATCATCTTGTTTTCATTTCACTTTGAGTTTGTCATGCGCAATGCCAGTTGGTTCAGAGTTGAATGTAGTCTAGGTCACCTACACGTTTGTCAATGCAGTGTTCTACTTGAGTGGGAAGTCAAACGGCTTGCGTGACCTAGGCTAAGTTGAATGTCGAACTCGATGTGGATAGTTGGTAAAATGGGGGTGGGTGTAAATATAGTCCGGGACGTATGTGTAATGATTCCGGATATTTGAGGTACGACCATGCGGAGTTCTTAATTAGTCACTGTTTATATCACGTGATCTCATTTGTGTATAAATACCGAGACTCCGCAGTCGTCTATGCCATTCTGATAGAAGACCCAGCCAAGTAGAGAGGACGAGAGTATGTGTACTAATACAGTATTCATGGTAAACAATTCCTCGCCTGTTCTTACAGTTAGAGAGTGAATTTGGAAGGCCATCAGAAGTCTGGCCTGCTACGAAGAGGTTGATCTCCAGTAAAGAGGCTAGCCATAGTTCGTTTTTGGTGTCGTCCGCATTGACTGAACAGACCGCTATACTCATTGTCCGTCCTGAATAAGGCATCCTACAGTGAGTGTAGTGGTTGAAGGGCTACCACATATACCGTCCGTCCTGAATAAGGCGTCCTACAGTATATGGGGTAATCCGAGGGCGACTGGGCTCTAGATCTGCATTTTGTTAAGTTAGCACTACCAGTTTATCGTTGCTTGCCTCTGATTGATATAGTGATTCTCTGTTTGATGATAATTAACCTAGATAAGGTTAGGACATATTTGTATATTTTGGCAGACCACTAAAATCATACCAATTAGTTTAAATTAGTTATTGTTGAATACCCCAAACCCTGGAATTGACCAGGTACGATCCCAGAATTGAATGTAAATAAGTTACAGAATTTGGTGGCAGCGTCGGGATTTGGGGTAAAATTCTATCATTAAAGTTTACATTTGTTCTTGGTTTATTTTAGTCGAGTTCGTTTAATTTTTGTGAATTACTGATATGTCTGAGAGCGATGTGAATGCTGAGATGACTGCCTTAGAGCAGGAGCTAAGTAGGCTTCAGGCTAGTATAAATAAAAGTCGGACAAGGCCAGCCGCCAGAGATTCGGGATTACCTGAAAGTAGGCGGACTACCATAGATGACCAAGGTTACATACCAGAGGGCGCAAGACCTAAAACTGTTAGGACGACCACCCTACCTAATACATATACTAGGCCTGACAATCTTACTGATTTAGGTAGGGCAGATGATGGCGAGCCAGATAGATTTTCTATTACGAGCACACCATACCATGCGAATACATCCAGGCATGATTTTCCAGTAATGAATGAGACTAACATTACAACTCGCCGCCCTGAGAATACTGCACAGAATGACAAACCCAAGATCACCATTGTGAAACCAGATAAATTTGACGGAAGTTCGTCATGGGCCGATTTTAAGTCTCACTTTGATATATGTGCAGAATTGAATAAATGGGCTCTGTCAGAGAAGGGGGTGTATTTGGCCGTTGCTCTGTGAGGTCAAGCACAGAGTGTTCTTGGAAATCTACCAGCAGTAGACAGATGTAACTATATACTTCTAAGTAAGGCTCTAGAGGAGAGATTTTTGCCCTCAAACCAAACAGAATTCTGCTGGCTTTTTGGTTCTGCCTAGCGGTACATAGTTCAATATATACATGTAGTTGTTGAAAAAAAAAATTTAAAAAGAAAGGAATTCGTTGTAAATAGCTTTGAAATTGATCGTTCTGTCGTTTATTAAACCTTTGTCTAAAATAGAAGAATTGTTTAGTTTCCAAGTTGTACATGCGGGACGCACGTCATCGGAGGCATGGGTAGTGTAATGATTCCGAATATTTGAGGTACGACCATGCGGAGTTCTTAATTAGTCACTGTTTATATCACGTGATCTCATTTGTGTATAAATACCGAGACTCCGCAGTCGTCTGTGCCATTCTGATAGAAGACCCAGCCAAGTAGAGAGGACGAGAGTATGTGTACTAATACAGTATTCATGGTAAACAACTCCTCGCCTGTTCTTACAGTTAGAGAGTGAATTTGGAAGGCCATCAGAAGTCTGGCCTGCCACGAAGAGGTTGACCTCCAGTAAAGAGGTTAGGACATATTTGTATATTTTGGCAGTCCACTAAAATCATACCAATTAGTTTAAATTAGTTATTGTTGAATACCCCAAACCCTGGAATTGACCAGGTACGATCCCAGAATTGGATGTAAATACGTTACATATGTCCCGCGATGTCCAATATTGATATTCGCCGATTTAACGTTTTGTGTTGTGTTTCTTTAAATATCTTACTAAATGTGTTTTAAGACAATCACCAAGTATCTTCATTGTGAATTTGGTGTATGAAAATTGCCTACATTTACACCTACCCGTAAAATGGGTAGTAAAAACATTATATCCATAGAACATGGTGAACAACCAAAGAATATGTCCAGAACCACATTTTTCCCGGGGAAAGGGTGGATGTTCAATCCCGATCTATACAATACAGTAAATTTATACACGGCAGCTTTGTACTACCTTGATCAATGTTACTTTTTGGCGATAATGGCATTCCATACAGGCGATTTATGCGTAGAAATCAAATCAAATTTCAAAATTATACACGGGGGTATGTATCCATACAGTTTGTCATACATATTTACTACGTTGAACAATCCGGAAAATCTTGCTCTGACATTCCGAACAATAGTGTACAGGTACAGTCATAGTCTAGGTCACCTACACGTTTGTCAATGCAGTAAGTGGGAAGTCAAACGGCTTGCGTGACCTAGGCTAGTACAGTCATGGATGTCCGGTACCAGCATTGACGAGTACAGTCTGGGATGTTAGCTGACAGACCCCACTCGGTTTTTCGGGCCGGCCGGACCGGGTCACCTCAGTAATCCGATTTTTTTTAGTTTTCTTCGTTACTTTATTTTTGTTTGATGTGAAACTTCTTAATCTGGATGATACATTGGGTCTTCGCTACAAAAATTACGGCATAATTTTGATTCACTGTGAAAATATCAACGATTGTTTATTTCAGGTTGGTAAAATGGGTAGCGAGAAAAATACACATTTTTCTGTGATTACAACTGATATATGTTGCACAACAATGAAACTAGACATAATTTAGATAAATATTGTGACAATTTATCACCAAAATGCTGCAGTACCTGTTATGTGAGTCTTATATTTGATATTTACGATTTATTAAAACCCGGGTCAAAAGGAAACCGGACACGGGTAACCCATGGCCGAATATTAAAATTCCGAATAAACTGAAGGTGTTAGCTGTCACTTTCATCTTCGACGCATCCTGAACGTAATTCAGCTTCCCATCAATTACTAATTATAAATGGATATCACTTAGATCTCACAATTACGGTTAATTAATAAAAAACATTAGCAACTAAATCGGAATAAATAACGCCGGCCCGGGTCAACCGCATCCGGTTTCCTCTTGGTCCCGGTTTGGAAAAATCGCCGATAAGTAAAATAAAAGGCATTGAAATGATCAAATAATGCATTGAGTATCAAATTCAACTCTCTATGAATTGAAAAAATGCAAGGTTTTCGGCAGTAGGCGCATAGTTTACAGAAAATTTGCAATAATGTGTGTTCTGGTCTCGCTACCCATTTTACCAACCAGATTTTATACAAGCATTGCATTCTTTATCTGTAGGTAATATTATGTGCTAAATTTTGTACCGAAGACTAAATGTATCATTAAGAATATATTCTGTAAGTTTCAAAACAAGCAAAGATATATCAACGAAGAAAACTAAAGAAATCGGTTTACGAAGATGACCCGGCCCGGTTCTTACTACCCATAGATGTTTTGCACACTCGGTGCCGCCATATTTGATTACCAAATTATATATGCGGGTCAAAGGTCATAGGGGAAAGAACGACGTACTTTTGACAAATCAATGATGTATTGCTTTTCCCCCCAAAGTTTTTAATGATTTATCCCTTATTTTATGATACAATTTGTTTACATGATAGGTAAAGAGGACTAAAGGTTTACTTTAGCATATCTTTTATGGAAAAGTTCCTTTCTAGAATTTCTATGAGAAACTATTTATTGGCACTAAAGTTGCTTTTCATACCCATGTTTGAAGATTCCATTTCATAACTAGATGCTGTCATAAGACAGTAATACCCGCACACAAGTGTTTGCCTTTAAATATACTCTTCGTCATATTGATGTTACTGGCAAAGAAGCCACAATCGTTATTTTATAATTTACTTGATTATACATGATTAAATTAAGCATAAAATGCTCAGATGAGAATGTAGCCAATCCTAAACCATATCATCTCTCACTGCTCATGTCAGAATACATAAACCATTGACTAATGGAAATATGAAATTATCTCCACCTTTACATCATATTACTGTTGGCACTGGCTTCAAGTTATAATAATAATAATAATATATATATATATATATATATATATATATATATATATATATATATATATATATATATATATATGCTATAGTTATATGTATATTGTTGATCAATACATATTGAAAGTACCAATGCAACGGAACTTTCAATACTTCAGTATGGATCAAAACAGCAATCGAAGTATTCTTACTTTTAAACTTGTCTTTATAATTTGGTGTTTTTCAAAACTCTATTTTCCTGAATAATTTTTTCTTTTAATTTTTTAAAAAGTTCCTGATACCAAATTTGTGAATTGTTATTCAAGTTGTAAGGATATTTAATTATTTTTCTTCTTCAATTTGCTTGCTTATTGATGTTATCTCTCTGCC
>NC_079164.1:56143894-56241394 GCF_947568905.1 Ostrea edulis
TTCTTATTTTTCCTCTTCTTTAGTGAGAAATTTGTCCGACCGATTTTGTAAAAGTGCTTCGACAGATCCACTTCAAACTTTGTGAGCTGATAGGGGGTCACTAGGAGGGGTGCATTCCACTTTTCAAATTTTCAAAATGGCCGCCGTTTCAAGATGGCGGTCAAAAAACGTCAAAAACTCAAGGTTGTCGGATTTCAACCAAATTCTATTTCTACGGTAATACGGTCACCCCGAGTCCATTTCCACCATCAAAATTTTTTTTGGAGCCGCCATTTTCAAAATGGCCGCCATATACCGAAATATTTCAAAGTGTTAAAATCTCTACAATATTTGGGTTCTGGGGTAAATGGAGGGTCCACAATTCATTTCTAGCATCAGTATTTCCTTCCAATCAATTTTCAAATGTTTCAAAATGGCCGCCATTGAAGAAAATGGCGGCCAAAAATCAAGTCCGTCGGATTTTAACCAAATTCAGTTTTTAGGGTTTTTTGAGAATCCTGAGTGCATATCTGACATCAAAAAGCATTTCTGACATGCGGAAGTGTTCGGAGACATTTGTGTTGGCATCCCAACACAGTTATAGCTCGTTATTTTTCCCCCTTTCATCTCCGAGACCGTTGGATGGATTTTCCTGAAACTTTCACAGATTATAGAGAATGATGGTACCTCGAGACGTTTTCTTCATTTTTTCAAAATTTACTTCCGGTCGCAAGATATGTCCAATTTCCGTCTTTTTACAAGATATCTTGTCCAGCGTTTTTCTCAGAAATGGTAAAAGATAGAGTCACCAAATTTTCAGAGTGAATAAATCTCACTTTGTAGGCATGCAGTAGGGTGTGAAGAATGTCGGCCTACACTTCCGCTCGTCACCGGAAGTGATTAAAGGAATCATAAATTTCAAACTTTTTTCTTTCAAATTGAAACCTATTTCGGTTTACTAGGTCTCGTTCTAATTCTCAAAAAATATTGACCCCTACCGGAAGTTGAATCTCCAACTTCCGGTTTACATCAAAGAAAGACTATTCATTCTATCATTTTTCAGTGCCATAAATCTCGGTCATGAAACTAGTCAATGAGTTGAGATTTACATATATTATAGTCACTATAAATGTCTAGAGTAATGTCAAATATTTTTATAAAATTCACTTCCGGTCGGCAAATACGGCTTATTACCTCTTTTCGTTGTCCAGCATTTTTCTCAGAAACAGTAAAAGATAGAGTCACCAAATTTTCAGAGTCAATAGATCTCACTTTGTAGTCGTGCAGTAGGGGATTAAGAATGTCGGCCGTCACTTCCGGTTCTCACCGGAAGTGATTAAATGAATCATAAATTTCAAACTTTTTTCTTTCAAGTTGAAACCTATATCGGTTTACTAGCTCTCGTTCTAATTCTCAATAAATGTTGACCCCACCGAAAGTTGAATCTCCAACTTCCGGTTATATCAAAGAAAGACTATTCATTCTCTCATTTTCAAGTGCCATAAATCTCGGTCATAAAACAAGTTAATGATTTGAATTTTACATATGTTATAGACACTATAAATGTCTAGAGTATCTTTAAATATTTTTGTAAAATTCACTTCCGGTCGTGAGATATGGGGTGGATATATTCAAACCTTGTTTTTTCAGTTTCTCAATAATGAATATAGATAGACGCTTGAAACTTGTAGAGTTGATCAACTAACATTAGTATATTGTACACATACATTCAAGTTTTTCGTCCGTCACTTCCGGTCTATACCGGAAGTATTTGAAAAAATGTTGATTTTCCGATTTCTTCGAGTGATTTCTCAGAGATGGCTGGACATATTTTCTTGAAATTTTCAGCAATAATGTCTTATGAAATGACCTTGCTATAATTATTTTTGTTTTTACAAAATTCACTTCCGGTCGGAAAATATGGCCGATTTTCTGTTTCTCAAAAGGAATTTTGTCAAGCATTTTTCTTGGAAAAGGTAAAATATAGGTTCATCAAATATTCAGGGATGATCAATCTCCGTTTGTAAGCGTGGAGTAAGGGGTTGAACATGTCGAGCCTCACTTTCTGTCGTCGACGGAAGTGAGGGAAACAATCGCAAATTTCAAACTTTTTCCTTTAAATTGAAACCTATACTAGTTTATTAACTCTCTTTCAAAGTGTCAAAAGAATATTGACCCTGTCGGTAGTCAAAACGACTACTTCTGGTTTCTTGATAAAATACCTGTTTACTTTTCGTCTCTTTGTCCCCATAAATCTCGCTTATATTTCAAGTCTTTCATATGATTTTCACATGTGTTAATAACAGTATCAACTTCTAAAGTTTTGATAATTTTGTTTTTCAAAATTGACTTCCGGTCGGTAGTAACCTACTACTTTTTCTTTCTTTAGTCTACTTCTTTTTGTTGAGAACTCTTTCAGATAAAGACGTGAAATTTTCAGGGAATATAGACAGTAAAGAGTCGCTGTCATTTATAGGAAAACGCATCTGAATAGTACTTTCGATCGTCACCGGAACTTACGAGAAAGGAGTAAAAAATTCGATAATACATTTCTCATTCCTTGTTAAGGCACATTTTCTGATACACTTAAATGGTTTTCGTAGCAATAGAAAGCTCTTTACCGGAAGTGGTCTAACGGAAGACCTACTCATTACTAGTAATGAGTGTCTAGTTCTTATTATGTCTCCGAACACAAAGTGTCGGAGACATATTGTTTTTGCTCCGTTTCTTATTATGTCTCCGAACACAAAGTGTCGGAGACATATTGTTTTTGCTCCGTTTCTTATTATTCTTATTTTCTTCTTCTTCTTTTTATTCCTCTTCTTTCCAGAGAAATTTGTCCGCTCGATTTTATGAAAGTGTTTCAACAGATCAACTTCAAACTTTGTAAGCGGATAGGGGGTCATAAGGAGGGGTGCAATCAAGTTTCGAAATTTTCAAAATGGCCGCCGTTTCAAAATGGCGGCCAAAAACGTCAAAAAATCAAGGTAGTCGGATTTCAATCAAATTTTATTTCTAGGGTAATTTGGTGACCCCGAGTTCATTCCCACCATCAAAAAAAAATTTTGAGCCGCCATTTTCAAAATGGCCGACATATACCGAAATATTTGAAAATGTTAAAATCTCTACAACATTTGATTTCTGGGGTAATTGGAGGGTCCACAGTTCATTTCTAGCATCAATATTTCCTTCCAATCTATTTTCAAATGTTTCAAAATGGCCGCCATTGAAGAAAATGGCGGCCAAAAATCAAATCCGTCCGATTTCAACCAAACTTAGTTTCTAGGGTTTTTTGAGGATCCTGAGTGCATATCTGGCATCAAAAACCATTTCTGACATGGGGAGGTGTTCGGAGACATTTGTGTTGGCATCCCAACACAGTTATAGCTCGTTATTATTATTTTCTTCTTCTTATTCTTATTATTCCTCTTCTTCAGTGAGAAATTTGTCCGACCGATTTTGTGAAAGTGTTTCGACAGATCCACTTCAAACTTTGTGAGCTGATAGGGGGTCACTAGGAGGGGTGCATTCAACTTTTCAAATTTTCAAAATGGCCGCAGTTTCAAGATGGCGGTCAAAAAAAGTCAAAAACTCAAGGTTGTCAAATTTCAACCAAATTCGTTTTCTAGGGTAATATGGTCACCCCGAATCCATTTCCACCATCAAAATTATTTTTTGAGCCGCCATTTTCAAATTGCCACCATATACCGAAATATTTCAAAGTGTTAAAATCTCTACAATATTTGGGTTCTGGGGTAAATGGAGGGTCCACAATTCACTTCTAGCATCAGTATTTCCTTCCAATCTATTTTCAAATGTTTCAAAATGGCCGCCATTGAAGTTACTATGGCGGCCAAAAATCAAGTCCGTCGGATTTCAACCAAATTCAGTTTTTAGGGTTTTTTGAGAATCCTGAGTGCATATCTGACATCAAAAAGCATTTCTGACATGGGGAGGTGTTCGGAGACATTTGTGTTGGCATCCCAACACAGTTATAGCTCGTTATTATTTTCTTCTTATTTTTCCTCTTCTTTAGTGAGAAATTTGTCCGCTCGATTTTATGAACATGCTTCAACTGATCCACTTCAAACTTTGTGAGCTGATAGAGGGTCATTAGGAGGGGTGCAATCAACTTTTCAAATTTTCAAAATGGCCGCCGTTTCAAAATGGCGGCCAAAAACGTCAAAAAATCAAGGTGGTCGGATTTCAACCAAATTCTATTTCTAGGGTACTTTAGTGACCCCGAGTCCATTTCCACCAACAATTTTTTTTTTTGAGCCGCCATTTTCAAAAGAGCCGCCATATACTGAAATATTTGAAAGTGTTAAAATCTCTACAACATTTGGGTTCTGGGGTAAATGGAGGGTCCACAATTCATTTCTAGCATCAGTATTTCCTTTCAATCTATTTTCAGATTTTTCAAAATGGCCGCCATTGAAGAAAATGGCGGCCAAAAAATCAAGTCCGTCGGATTTCAACCAAATTTAGTTTCTACGGCTTTTTTCACAATCCTGATCTGGCATCAAAAAGCATTTCTGACATGGGGAGGTGTTCGGAGACATTTGTGTTGGCATCCCAACACGGTTATAGCTCGTTATTCTTATTTTCTTCTTCTTCTTCTTTTTATTCCTCTTCTTTCCAGAGAAATTTGTCCGCTCGATTTTATGAAAGTGTTTCAACAGATCCATTTCAAACTTTGTGAGCTGATAGGGGGTCATGAGGAGGGGTGCAATCAACTTTCGAAATTTTCAAAATGGCCGCCGTTTCAAAATGGCGGCCAAAAAAAGTCAAAATATCAAGGTTGTCGGATTTCAACCAAATTTTTTTTCTAGGGTAATTTGGTGACCGCGAGTTCATTCCTAATATCAAAAAAAAAATTGAGCCGCCATTTTCAAAATGGCCGCCATATACCAAAATATTTGAAAATATTAAAATCTCTACAACATTTCATTTCTGGGGTAATTGGAGGGTCCACAGTTCATTTCTAGCATCAGTATTTCCTTCCAATCTATTTTCAAATGTTTCAAAATGGCCGCCATTGAAGAAAATGACGACCAAAAATCAAGTCCGTCGGATTTCAACAAAACTTAGTTTCAAGGCTTTTTTGAGGATCCTTAGTGCATATCTGGCATCAAAAACCATTTCTGACATGGGGAGGTGTTCGGAGACATTTGTGTTGGCATCCCAACACAGTTATAGCTCGTTATTATTCTTTTTCTCCGGTACTTTTTTGTCCGGTAGTGTTCTCAGAAACTACAAAAGGGATCAATATGAAACTTTTCAGGATGATAGTATAGTGTTTGTAGATGTGCATAGTGATAGTCATTTTGTCTGCACGTGCATGCAGGCGCGTGCACATGCATTGCAATTTTGGTACAAAAAATGGAAAATCAGAATATTGAAGGAAGCGATATAAAACCTAAATAGGATGACAGTATATCATTTGTACATATGAAAAATAGTAGTTATTTTGTCAGCACGCGCACGCATGCGCGTGCACGCGCATTACAAAATTTGTACACTAACTTTGGAATCAGTCTAACTTTTTTGTTGTTCATTGAAATGGCTTCAAATTCATATCATAGGTAGATATTGAGACCCTTAACTGATTTGCATGGTCAAAATTACCAATTTGCACGCGCATGCACGTGTGCTTCATTTTGATTGGATAATACTAAAATGTTTGTAACTATCTTATTTATGAAGCGAATGAGATGATATTCACAGCATACGTAGACAATACGTGTATCTATATATTGGTGTAACAAAAAAATGCCAACGCACACGCGCATGCGCGTGCAACGTTTTTTAAATGTTCAATTTTTAAAGAACGATAACGTTTTTGTTTTTCATTAAATTCTATTGATATTAATGGTTTAGATGTGTCTTGGTACTCCTTACAAATTGCTGTGGTTAGAATTACTGCTTAGCACGTGCATGCACGTGTGCTGAATTCTGATTGGACGATTTTAAAATCGCTATAACTTCCTTATATTTGGTGGAAACGTTATGAAATTCACACTGTGGGTATATGATACCCATGTCTGTTGAACGACATCAACAAAAATTCGGAATCATACACGCATGCGCGTGTATGCGCGTGCAACGCTTTCTTTCATTTTTTGGTACTCAAATGACCATATTGAACGTACTACATGTAATGAAAGCCTAAAATAAAATGATTTTTTGCTATAGATTCACAAGAACATCACTTTTTAATTGGGGGAGGTTTAGGCAACATATGTAACAGTCCCCGTTACAATTACAACTAGTTATTATTTTTATTCTTTTCTTTTTTTTTCATTACCGATTTTGTGCAGAGGATTTCTCAGAGATGGCTTGATCGATTTACTTCAAATTTTTAGGGTTGATGCATTGCTATCTGAAGTTTATATCTTTTTTTTGGATTTTTGAAAATTCACTTCCGGTTGGAAGTTATCCCCCTTTTATCGATTTTCAGATGACCATTTTGTCCGTCCAAAATCTCAAAAACGATAAAAGCTAGAGTGCTGAAATTTTCAGTGATGTTAGACGACATGTTGTAGTTGTGCACATGGGTTTTGAAAATTTCCGGAACTGCCTAGTATGGAAGCTCGGTAGGGGTCGAAAATGGGAGTTTTAAAAAGTGTCCCTTTTTTTTCCACGTTTTAAATCATAACTTTTTACTCGTAAATATTTTGCTTAGACATTTATAACAAAAGTTGTACAGTTTATTGAGATCTTTCGTGTCATATCAAGAAATGGGCCCATAGGCCTCATGGCTCGCCTGAACCATTGAATTTCTGTTACAATGATTAACTTTTTTCTCACGAAACTTTTGATAAGACATGTAGAATAAAAGTTGTTCAGTTTTGCAAGATCTATCTAATGATATAAAAAAATAGGCTTCAGAGCGTCATGGCTCACCTGAACAGTCGAATTTCTACCACAATTAATAACATTAATAACTTTTTTCTCGAGAAACTTTTGACAAGACATGTAGAACAAAAGTTGTTCAGTTTCGCAAGCGTTAACTAACAATGTTAATAAATAGGCCTGCAGGTCTCATGGCTCACCTGAACAGTTGGGTTATTGTTGCAATCTATAACATTTTGGTCAAGAAACTTTTGATAAGACATCTAGAACAGAAATTGTTCAGTTTTGCAAGATCTTTCGAATAACATCATGAAAAAGGTGAACACGCCTCATGGCTTGCCTGAAGAGTTTGATTAGTGTCACAATCAATAACTTTTTTCTCGAGAAACTTTTGATAAGACATGTAGAACAAATGTTGTTCAGTTTCGCAAGCGTTAACTAACGATGTTAATAAATAGGCCTGAGGGTCCCATGGCTCACCTGAACAGTTGGGTTATTGTTGCTAGCCATAACATTTTTGTCAAGAAACTTTTAATAAGACATCTAGAACAAAAGTTGTTCAGTTTTGCAAGATCTTTCGAACAACATCATGAAAAAGGCGAACGGGCCTCATGGCTCGCCTGAAGAGTTCGATTAGTGTCATAATCAATAACTTTTTTCTCGAAAAACTTTTGATAAGACATGTAGAACAAAAGTTTTTCAGTTTTGCAAGATTTTACAAACGATATCAAGAAAAAGGCCCACGGGCCTTATGACTCGCCTTAACAGTCTGATAAATGTCGCAATCAATAACTTTTTTTCTCAAGAAAATTTCAATAGGACATGTAGAACAAAATTTGTTCAGTTTTGCGAGATATATCTAGAATGATATATAAAAAAAAATAGGTCTCCGGGCGACATCATTTCCCTGATCAGTCTCGAATTTGTATCGCAGTAAATAACATTATTAACTTTTTTGTCGAAAAAAAGGCTGACCCCTTTCATTAGTGGCTGAGAGCGGCAGAGATTCTTTAATTTATAGCACTTAAGTGATCAATATTTGTAAAACATTACCGAAGCTAAATTGTACGTCTAGACAATATATTTGTATCATTATTTATGAACGAAAATCTCAGTCAAATTCTTATCTCATCACATCTAAAATTGGACGGAACACCCACTCGTTGCTCACAACGAGATCGCATCTAGTTTTTGATTCTTTTTTTTTTTTTCTTACCGATTTTGTGCAGAGGATTTCTCAGAGATGACTTGATCGATTTACTTCAAATTTTTAGGGTTGATGCATTGCTATCTGAAATTTATATCTTTTTTTGGATTTTTGAAAATTTACTTCCGGTTGGAAGTTATCCCCCTTTTATCAATTTTCAGCTGCCCATTTTGTCCGTCCAAAATTTCAAAAACGATAAAAGCTAGAGTGCTGAAATTTTCAGTGATGTTAAACGACATGTTGTAGTTCTGCACATGGGTTTTAAAAATTTCCGGAACTGCCTAGTATGGAAGCTCGGTAGGGGTCGAAAATGGAGTTTTAAAAAGTGTCCCATTTTTTTCTACGTTTTAAATCATAACTTTTTACTCGTAAATATTTTGCTTAGACATATATAACAAAAGTTGTACAGTTTATTGAGATATTTCGTGTCATATCAAGAAATGGGCCCATAGGCCTCATGGCTCGCCTGAACCATTGAATTTCTGTTACAATGATTAACTTTTTTCTCACGAAACTTTTGATAAGACATGTAGAATAAAAGTTGTTCAGTTTTGCAAGATCTATCTAATGATATAAATCAAAGGCCTAAAGGGCCTGAGAGTCGACTCGCTCTTCATTGTCAACTGGAATAGGTAATCTTGAAGGAGCAAGATAGTAGTAATCAAGGATGACGAACATCGTGTGTGTGAATTTGCATATGCACGCTTCTTTTAGCAGGAGTTATACTTAATGCATCATAACTGTGTATGGTGACTAAATTTGACTAAGTCATGACCACTACCATTTAAATTACATGTACATATCCAACATGGATGTAAAGAGTCATTGCTAACTTATGATTGTGCTAAACAATCCATGATGTACAAATGCTAAGAATTGGAGGAAAATCATTATGTAGTCATATAGTACTTTATATCACAACAGAAAACCCTCAAATAAGCACCACAGTGGTTGTAAGAAGATACCATCCAACAAAACAGTTTAGCAAATCAATTCCTTGAGCTTAAACTTTAGTCAATATAACAATGACTATGCAGTTGACATCTGTAAGAAACATCGCTGTTTTTACTGTACTGACTCTCCGTGCATATTTTGAGAGTTTATTCATCAACTAGTCATAAAATGCTACCATCAAAACAATAAAGAAAACAAGAAGCGTTTGTCAAACAATACAAACATACAACAATGCCCCCACTCCCAAAGTGGTGCAGAATTGTAAACGGTTATACACCTGCATCATTTAATTGATAATAGTACCAAACCAATGCAAGTCAAGATGTTGAGTGGACAATATCTTCCTATCTCCAGAATGGACTGACCCTTGGCCTTTGACCATGTGACCTAAACTATATAGGAGTCATCTATTCCATAGGATGTACCAGTGTACCAAGTTTGGTGTCAATCAAGCTACTGATTCTTGAAATATACGAGACAATATATTACTATGTCCAGTTTGACCCTTGATCTTCAACCATTTGACCTCAAAATCAATAGGGGGTCATGTACTCCTTAGCTTAGGATGTACCAGTGTACCAAGTTTGATGTCTGTCAAGCAAAGGGTGTTCAAGATATTGAATGAACAGTATATTCCTATGTCCAGAGTGGACTGACTTTTCACCTTTAGGCCTAAAAATCAATAGGGGTCCTCTTCTGCTCATAACCAACCAACATTTGAAATATCATAACGATCAAGTGAATGTTTCCCAAAATATTAAGCGAACATGTTGTCTGCCGACCGACAAGTGCAAAGCAATCCCCCCCTCCTGTTCTTCTTTGAAAGGGGGCATAAGTAATTGCTAACAGAATCTCATATATATATAGTCATATGAATTTAGAAATATGGCTGAAATGGGTTTCCGTACTTCGGAAAAACGTAAATACTGACTATCACATTGACATTAATGGGCTTCCATAATTCTAGAAAAAAACTACAATTGGAATATAATGATTAATTTACACTCGTATTTAACCAAATATAATACGCACTTTTGAAAAAAAAATTATGTGAAGGGACACATTATACATACCACTAAAGGTTTTTGACTCATTTTGTTTTAGTCAATGCAATGTGCACTTCTAATTTTTCGCCGCGTTGTTTACTTATCTAAAAGCGTAAAATTGTTGTTTTTTTTAAAATTATCTTACACCCTGTAACTAATCATTATGAAACACTTCTAACAGCCAATTAAAATTTATCATCGTACAATTTTTAAAACTGCCATATTATGATACCGTGACTAGCACATGTTTTGTGTACACGTCCTTTGTCACTTGATTTTGTCAGATTTCTGCATGTAGCACGTTTTTCATGGATCTGGGAATATGCGATTACTTTTGAGTTTTAACTTTCCTTTTGCAGTAAACGACTGATGTACTTACCCATCTAAATGCGGGGAAATTTTAGAGGGTTATGTTTGAATTCTTCATTTAGTGCCAATCAAATTACTGGCGTTGATTATTGATATGTTTATAATTACCGAGAGGGTCGTTATATCGCACCTTGGTACGTCATTTTTCGAAGCTTGGGTGATGTTTTGATTACAAAACATTGAACGCTCGCATCGACTATTTAATTTATATATATGTGTGTGTGTGTGTGTGTGTGTGTGTGTGTGTGTGTGTGTGTGTGTGTGTGTGAACTTTAAACAAAGAAAATATCGAGTCTTTTAAAACTGTATTGCTACGAACTCTCGTGCTTTGCTGAAATTAACATTATTTCCCCGAAAATACTGCTATGTAGTGTGTATAAGGACAAGATTGTCGTTTTCTTAAAAAACAAATTTGTTGCACTGCATACAAATTCAATTGCATGCTTTTTTGAGAACCTGCATTATTTCTACAAAGATTTCTCGTGACGCTAAATGCGATTGTACACACAAACAAAGGTATTTCCACAATTTACAGGCCCCAAAACTTGGCAAAAGGAGATGCGTATTAAAATATATTCGGCAAAATACGGTAAATCACCGTAAATGTGATTATCTATATCTGACTGTAGAACGAAAACATAACAAACTGGACGTGCGTTCCTCGTCTCACCCTGGTAGATTCCCGCAGAAATAGTCACATGTTTCAGGCTTTGACACACTTTCGAAGAGGCCTCGACGGGGAGTATGATCGGTCGTACATTTTCAAATATTTACTATGCTTTTCCAACCTAAGAAAGAGAGATATCACTTTCTTCACTAAGAAATATTTACTTATAAGTTATTTGTTTCATGTTTACGAATCTATTTTTGTAGTTGATATATTTATACACATGTACAATCGCCTGTTGCTTACATCATGTATTCATGCGCACTATGTTTAGTTTCTTTAAACGTATTGATGGGACTCATTTAAATTACATTGTTATAAGAATGTCAACATACATGTATGATATGTCTTCAAAACTTAATAAAGCTGTTCAAAAAGCAAAAGAACATTTTTTGAAGATCTTTGTGCGCGGGATTTATTTGCTGTCGGTGTAAGAATAAACAGAGAGTTTGTGATACGCGATGAATCCGCACGCCGTTGATAGCAAGGAGCATCTCGCTTCGCGAGCCGACTCAAAAAATAGGCCTCAGGGCGTCATGGCTCGCCTGAACAGTCGAATTTCTACCACAATTAATAACATTAATAACTTTTTTCTCGAGAAACTTTTTACAAGACATGTAGAACAAAAGTTGTTCAGTTTTGCAAGTGTTAACTAACAATGTTAATAAATAGGCCTGCAGGTCTCATGGCTCACCTGAACAGTTGGGTTATTGTTGCAATCTATAACATTTTGGTCAAGAAACTTTTGATAAGACATCTAGAACAGAAGTTGTTCAGTTTTGCAAGATCTTTCGAAAAACATCATGAAAAAGGCGAACGGGCCTCATGGCTTGCCTGAACAGTTTGATTAGTGTGACAATTAATAACTTTTTTTTCGAGAAACTTTTGATAAGACACGTAGAACAAATGTTCTTCAGTTTCGCAAGCGTTAACTAACGATGTTAATAAATAGGCCTGCGGGTCCCATGGCTCACCTGAACAGTTGGGTTATTGTTGCAAGCTATAACATTTTTGTCAAGAAACTTTTAATAAGACATCTAGAACAAAAGTTGTTCAGTTTCGCAAGATCTTTCGAACAACATCATGAAAAAGGCGAACGGGCCTCATGGCTTGCCTGAACAGTTTGATTAGTGTCACAATCAATAACTTTTTTCTCGAAAAACTTTTGATAAGACATGTAGAACAAAAGTTGCTCAGTTTTGCAAGATTTTTCAAACGATATCAAGAAAAAGGCCCACGGGCCTTATGACTCACCTTAACAGTCTGATAAATGTCGCAATCAACTTTTTTCTCAAGAAAATTTCAATAGGACATGTAGAACAAAATTTGTTCAGTTTTGCGAGATATATCTAGAATGATATAAAAAAAAAAATAGGTCTCTGGGCGACATGACTCGCCTGATCAGTCTCGAATTTGTATCGCAGTAAATAACATTATTAACTTTTTTGTCGAAAAAAAGGCTGACCCCTTTCATTAGTGGCCGAGAGCGGCAGAGATTATTTAATTTATAGCACTTAAATGATCAATATTTGTAAAACATTACCGAAGCTAAATTGTACGTCTAGACAATATATTTGTATCATTATTCATGAACGAAAATCTCGGTCAAATTCTTATCTCATCACATCTAAAATTGGACGGAAAACTCACTCGTTGCTCACAACGAGATCGCATCTAGTTAGGGCTTTCCACCTTTCAGTGGAAAGTCCTATTGTTATTGTTCTGTTTATTATTATTATTTTCCTGCCGTCAAAAAAAATTTTCGTCTTAAGACTTATCGAAAAACTTTATAGTCCATCATATAGTACTTCTTGAGAAACGAATACAGTTCACCCTGCCTAATTCACCCCTTACGGAGTTATTGGACCTTTTGCAGAAATCATTGTTAGCGCTTCTACTTTGTAACCATAAATGATAGAAGGATAAAACCTTTTCTAAAACATAGAGGGTAATTAGTAGAAGCGAAGAATTTAAAATGAAGGGATTCAATGTCCCCTAAGGGGAGTTAATGCCTCTTTATGTTTTGCAATTTATTTGTAAAACATGTCGAACTTGAGAACGGTTTGTCGTAGAGACATGGGACCAACTGGAATACAATCGGTGACCTTTGACCTTGAAAATTAGGTCAAGGTCAAAGGTCAAGGTCATCAGAAAAGAGGAAAAAATAGCACTTTTTATACTCTCTTTCCTGCTTAAGATAGCGTTGAAATATTATATGGGTAAGTATTGACTTCTTGATTGGTTTTGATAGTATGCATTACAACTTTGAACTTTGACCCTTCTGTGAATTTCGGAGACTCGCGTCGAAAACCTTGTTATCGCTACTCCTACTTAACGGAAAGTCATAGAGACACGAAACCTTCGCTAATGAATTCACAGTAAAACCCTCTTGCAAAGAAAAAATAATCAAAGGGATACGAAAACCCTTAAGCATAGTTATTGCCCCTGAAAGTCTCCAATATCATTATCTAAGCCTATAACTTTTATATTAATATAGATAGAGACATGGGGCCACTTGCTTTAAGATCGATCACCTTTGACCTTCAAAATGAGGTCAAGGTCAAAGGTCAAGGTCATCATCAATTTTTTTCCATTTTAAAGGTCTTTCAAAGGATTTTTAGCATTAAGAAACTAACCGAAAGTAACCGAAAACCCCAAAACAAATTATTGCCCCTGAATGTCTTGATTAACGTTTTTAAGCTGATAGCTTTTACATTAATATAGATAGAGACATGGGGTCATTTGCATTAAGAGCGATGACCTTTGACCTTCAAAATGAGGTCAAAGTCATCGTGAAAATTATTATTTAAATTTTCAAGGTCGTTTTGAGTTTCGTACATCATCTTAAATATTCTTAAATATCTTTTTTTAAATCATTGTAGGTGGAAAGCCCTCTAATTGTTCGCGAACAATTAGGATTACTAGTTGTTCTGTTTATTAGGTCTTTCCACCTTTCTGTGGAAAGACCTATTGATATTCTTCTGTTTATTAGGTCTTTCCATCTTTATGTGGAAAGACCTATTGATATTCTTCTGTTTATTATTAGGTCTTTCCACCTTTCTGTGGAAAGACCTATTGATATTCTTCTGTTTATTATTATTATTATTATTATTATTTTTCCTCCGCGTGATTTTGAGTTTCAAGATTTATCGAAAAGATTTATAGTCCATAAGAATGTACTCCTTAAAAGATTTTGGCAGTTCACCCTGCGTATATGAACTTTGAGGGGTCAAGGAGTTATTGCCCCTTTTGCTATAAAAGCTTGTTATCGCTACTCCTCCGAAACCATAAACCGTAGAGATTCCAAACCTTCACCAATGTATTTGACTAGTCAAGGGGACTATTCAATCTATTCATTGCGAAAAGATTCCTCAACCCCTTTTATGAGTTATTGCCCCTGAAAGTTTTTGATTTTTACATATAATTAAATTTTTTTAAAACCATTTATCCTAGACACATCGGACCAACTGCATTAGAATCTTTATCCTTTGACCTTTTAATTTATGTCAAGGTCAAAGGTCAAGGTCATTCAAAACATGAGAATTTTAGCTCTTTTTATATCTCTTTTGTCTTTCAACATATACTACATATAATTGCATCTTTAGTATGTCCTTTTAAATCCATTATAAAGATTTAATTGCTGTACCTTAAGACTGACCCCTTTAAAAGTTATCGCCCCTTACAGAATTAACCTTCTTATCGCTACTCCTCTGAAACCATAGACCGTAGAGACACCAAACCTTCACCAATGTCTTCGACTAGTCAAGGAGACTCTTCAATCTATTCATTGTGAAAAGATTCTTCGACCCCTTTTATGAGTTATTGCCCCTGAAAGTTTTTGATTTTTACAAATAATTGAAAAAATTTAAAACCATTTATCCTAGAGACATGGGACCAACTGCATTAGAATCTTTATCCTTTGACCTTTTAATTTATGTCAAGGTCAAAGGTCAAGGTCATTCAAAATATGAGAATTTTAGCTTTTTTTATATCTCTTTTGTCTTTCAACATATACTACATATACTTGCATCTTTAGTATGTCCTTTTAAATCCATTTTAAAGATTTAATTCCTGTACCTTAAGACTGACTCCTTTAAAAGTTATTGCCCCTTACAGAATTAACCTTGTTATCGCTACTCCTCTGAAACCATAGACCGTAGAGACACCAAACCTTCACCAATGTCTTCAACTATTCAAGGAGACTCTTCAATCTATTCATTGCGAAATGATTCTTCGAACCCTTTTATGAGTTATTGCCCCTGAAAGTTTTTGATTTTTACAAATAATTAAAAAAAAATTAAAACCATTTATCCTAGAGACATGGGACCAACTGCATTAGAATCTCCATTCTTTGACCTTTTAATTTATGTCAAGGTCAAAGGTCAAGATCATTCAAAATATGAGAAATTTAGCTCTTTTTATATCTCTTTTGTCTTTCAACATATACTACATATAATTGCATCTTTAGTATGTCCTTTTAAATCCATTTTAAAGAATAAATACCTGTACCCTAAAACTGACCCCTTTAAAAGTTATTGCCCCTTACAGTATTAACCATGTTATCGCTACTCCTTTGAAACCATAGACCATAGAGACACCAAACCTTCACCAATGTCTTCGGTTTCTCAAAGCAGAACTTCAACCTATTCAGTGTGAAAGGATCTGCTGACCCCTTATGTGAGTTATTGCCCTTTTATGTGTTTGTGCTAATCGTTAACTTTTAAACGGATAATCATAGAAACATATGACTAACTGCAATGTGATCATTGACCTTTGACCTTGAATATTAGGTAAAGGTCAAAGGTCAAGGTCACTTCAAATATTGAGAATTTAGCTCTTTTTATACTCTTTTGTCTTTCAACATATATCATTTTTCATTGCATCATTAGTATGTTCTTTTAAAACCAATTAAAACTTCTTTCTTGGCCCTTAAGCCGGGCTCCTTTAAAAATGATTGCCCATCTTACAAATAAAGCTTGTTATCACTAGTCCTTCGAAGCCGTTAACCCTGGAGATACCAAACCTTAATCATTAATGTTTTGTACTGATTTAGTAGACTCATCTATTTAGTGCGAAAAGATTCACCAACCCCTTTAAATAGTTATGGCCCCTGAAAGTTTTCCAAGTTTACATTGACTTGACATTTTTTTTGGCCTCATTTGACCTACTGAAGAATGGATCAAGATTGAAGGTCAAGAAACAAATCCAGAAAAGGTGGAAAGACCTCTAATTGTTCGTGAACAATTAGGATTACTAGTTATTAGGTCTTTCCATCTTTCTGTGGAAAGACCTATTGATATTCTTCTGTTTATTATTAGGTCTTTCCACCTTTCTGTGGAAAGACCTATTGATATTCTTCTGTTTATTATTATTATTATTATTATTATTTTTCCTCCCCGTGATTTTGAGTTTCAAGACTTATCGAAAAGATTTATAGTCCATAAGAATGTACTCCTTAAAAGATTTTGGCAGTTCACCCTGCGTATATGAACTTTGACCCCTGAAGGAGTTATTGCCCCTTTTGCAATAAAAGCTTGTTATCGCTACTCCTCCGAAACCGTACACCGTAAAGATACCAAACCTTCACCAATGTCTTCGACTAGTCAAGGAGACTCTTCAATCTATGCATTGCGAAATGATTCTTCGACCCCTTTTATGAGTTATTGCCCCTGGAAGTTTTTGATTTTTACAAATAATTGAAAAAATTTAAAACCATTTCTCCTAGAGACATGGGACTAACTGCATTAGAATCTTCATCCTTTGACCTTTTGATTTATATCAAGGTCAAAGGTCAAGGTCATTCAAAATATGAGAAATTTAGCTCTTTTTATATCTCTTTTGTCTTTCAACATATACTACATATCATTGCATCTTTATTTTGTCCTTTTAAATCTATTTTAAAGATTTAATTCCTGTACCTTAAGACTGACCCTTTTAAAAGTTATTGCCCCTTAGAGTATTAACCTTGTTATCGCTACTCCTCCGAAACCGTACACCGTAAAGATACCAAACCTTCACCAATGTCTTCGACTAGTCAAGGAGACTCTTCAATCTATGCATTGCGAAATGATTCTTCGACCCCTTTTATGAGTTATTGCCCCTGAAAGTTTTTCATTTTTACAAATAATTGAAAAAAATTAAAATCATTTATCCTAGAGACATGGGACCAACTGCATTAGAATCTTCATCCTTTGACCTTTTAATTTATGTCAAGGTCAAAGGTCAAGGTCATTCAAAATATGAGAAATTTAGCTCGTTTTATATCTCTTTTGTCTTTCAACATATACTACATATCATTGCATCTTTAGTATGTTGTTATAAATCTATTTTAAAGATTTAATTCCTGTACCCTAAGATTGACCCCTTTAAAAGTTATTGCCCTTTACAGTATTAACCTTGTTATCGCTACTCCTCTGAAACCATAGACCGTAGAGACACCAAACCTTCACCAATGTATTCAACTATTCAAGGAGACTCTTCAATCTATTCATTGCGAAAATATTCTTAGACCCCTTTTATGAGTTATTGCCCCTGAAAGTTTTTGATTTTTACAAATAATTAAAAACAAAACAAACCATTTATCCTAGAGACATGGGACCAACTGCATTAGAATCTCCATTCTTTGACCTTTTAATTTATGTCAAGGTCAAAGGTCAAGGTCATTCAAAATATGAGAAATTTAGCTCTTTTTAGATCTCTTTTGTCTTTCAACATATACTACATATAATTGAATCTTTAGTATGTCCTTTTAAATCCATTTTAAAGATTTGATACCTGTACCCTAAGACTGACCCCTTTAAAAGTTATTGCCCCTTACATTATTAACCTTGTTATCGCTACCCCTTTAAAACCATAGACCATAGAGACACCAAACCTTCACCAATGTCTTCGGTTTCTTAAAGCACAACTTCAACATATTCAGTGTGAAAGGATCCGCTGACCCCTCATATGAGTTATTGCCCTTTTATGTGTTTGTGCTAATCGTTAACTTTTAAACGGATAATCATCGAAACATGGGACCAACTGCAATGTGATCATTGACCTTTGACCCTGAATATTAGGTAAAGGTCAAAGGTCAAAGTTACTTCAAATATTGAGAATTTAGCTCTTTTTATATTTCTTTTGTCTTTCAACATACATCATTTTTCATTGCATCATTAGTATGTTCTTTTAAAACCAATTAAAACATCTTTCTTGGCCCTTAAGCCGGGCTCCTTTAAAAATTATTGCCCATCTTACAAATAAAGCTTGTTATCACTAGTCCTTCGAAACCGTTAACCCTGGAGATACCAAACCTTAATCATTAATGTTTTGTACTGATTTGGTAAACTCTTCAATCTATTCAGTGCGAAAAGATTCACCAACCCCTTTAAATAGTTATGGCCCCTGAAAGGTTTCCAAGTTTACATTGACTTGAAAGTTTTTTGGCCACATTTGACCTACTGAAGAATGGATCAAGATTGAAGGTCAAGAAACAAATCCAGAAAAGGTGGAAAGACCTCTAATTGTTCGCGAACAATTAGGATTACTAGTTATTATTATTATTATTATTATTATTATTATTATTTTTCCTCCCCGTGATTTTCAGTTTCAAGATTTATCGAAAAGATTTATAGTCCATAAGAATGTACTCCTTAAAAGATTTTGGCAGTTCACCCTGCGTATATGAACTTTGACCCCTCAAGGAGTTATTGCCCCTTTTGCAATAAAAGCTTGTTATCGCTACTCCTCCGAAACCGTACACCGTAAAGATACCAAACCTTCACTAATGTCTTCGACTAGTCAAGGAGACTCTTCAATCTATTCATTGCGTAATGATTCTTCGACCCCTTTTATGAGTTATTGCCCCTGAAGGTTTTTGATTTTTACAAATAATTGAAAAAATTTAAAACCATTTATCTTAGAGACATGAGACCAACTGCATTAGAATCTTCATCCTTTGACCTTTTAATTTATGTCAAGGTCAAAGGTCAAGGTCATTCAAAATATGAGAAATTTAGCTCTTTTTATATCTCTTTTGTCTTTCAACATATACTACATATCATTGCATCTTTAGTATGTCGTTTTAAATCTATTTTAAAGATTTAATTCCTGTACCCTAAGATTGACCCCTTTAAAAGTTATTGCCCTTTACAGTATTAACCTTGTTATCGCTACTCCTCTGAAACCATAGACCGTAGAGACACCAAACCTTCACCAATGTCTTCAACTATTCAAGGACACTCTTCAATCTATTCATTGCAAAAAGATTCTTCGAACCCTTTTATGAGTTATTGCCCCTGAAAATTTTTGATTTTTGCAAATAATTGAAAAAATTTAAAACCATTTATCCTAGAGACATGGGACCAACTGCATTAAAATCTTCATCCTTTGACCTTTTAATTTATGTCAAGGTCAAAGGTCAAGGTCATTCAAAATATGAGAAATTTAGCTCTTTTTATATCTCTTTTGTCTTTCAACATATACTACATATCATTGCATCTTTAGTATGTCCTTTTAAATCTATTTTAAAGATTTAATTCCTGTACCCTAAGAATGACCCCTTTAAAAGTTATTGCCCTTTACAGTATTAACCTTGTTATCGCTACTCCTCTGAAACCATAGACCGTAGAGACACCAAACCTTCACCAATGTCTTCAACTATTCAAGGAGACTCTTCAATCTATTCATTGCGAAATGATTCTTCGACCCCTTTTATGAGTTATTGCCCCTGAAAGTTTTTCATTTTTAGAAATAATTGAAAAAAATTAAAACCATTTATCCTAGAGACATGGGACTAACTGCATTAGAATCTTCATCCTTTGACCTTTTAATTTATGTCAAGGTCAAAGGTCAAGGTCATTCAAAATATGAGAAATTTAGCTCTTTTTATATCTCTTTTGTCTTTCAACATATACTACATATCATTGCATCTTTAGTATGTCCTTTTAAATCTATTTTAAAGATTTAATTTCTGTACCTTAAGACTGACCCTTTTAAAAGTTATTGCCCCTTAGAGTATTAACCTTGTTATCGCTACTCCTCCGAAACCGTACACCGTAAAGATACCAAACCTTCACCAATATCTTCGACTAGTGAAGGAGACTCTTCAATCTATTCATTGCAAAAAGATTCTTCGACCCCTTTTATGAGTTATTGCCCCTGAAAGTTTTTAATTTTTACAAATAATTAAAAAAAATTAAAACCATTCATCCTAGAGACATGGGACCAACTGCATTAGAATCTTCATCCTTTGGCCTTTTAATTTATGTCAAGGTCAAAGGTCAAGGTCATTCAAAATATGAGAAATTTAGCTCTTTTTATATCTCTTTTGTCTTTCAACATATACTACATATCATTGCATCTTTAGTATGTCGTTTTAAATCTATTTTAAAGATTTAATTCCTGTACCCTAAGATTGACCCCTTTAAAAGTTATTGCCCTTTACAGTATTAACCTTGTTATCGCTACTCCTCTGAAACCATAGACCGTAGACACACCAAACCTTCACCAATGTCTTCAACTATTCAAGGAGACTCTTCATTCTAGTCATTGTGAAAATATTCTTCGACCCCTTTTATGAGTTATTGCCCCTGAAAGTTTTTGATTTTTACAAATAATGGAAAAAAATTAAAACCATTTATCCTAGAGACATGGGACCAACTGCATTAGAATCTTCATCCTTTGACCTTTTAATTTATGTCAAGGTCAAAGGTCAAGGTCATTCAAAATATGAGAAATTTAGCTCTTTTTATATCTCTTTTGTCTTTCAACATATACTACATATCATTGCATCTTTAGTATGTCGTTTTAAATCTATTTTAAAGATTTAATTCCTGTACCCTAAGATTGACCCCTTTAAAAGTTATTGCCCTTTACAGTGTTAACCTTGTTATCGCTACTCCTCTGAAACCATAGACCGTAGACACACCAAACCTTCACCAATGTCTTCAACTATTCAAGGAGACTCTTCAGTCTAGTCATTGCGAAAATATTCTTCGACCCCTTTTATGAGTTATTGCCCCTGAAAGTTTTTCATTTTTACAAATAATTAAAAAAAATTAAAACCATTTATCCTAGAGACATGGGACCAACTGCATTAGAATCTCCATTCTTTGACCTTTTAATTTATGTCAAGGTCAAAGGTCAAGGTCATTCAAAATATGAGAAATTTAGCTCTTTTTAGATCTCTTTTGTCTTTCAACATATACTACATATAATTGAATCTTTAGTATGTCCTTTTAAATCCATTTTAAAGATTTGATACCTGTACCCTAAGACTGACCCCTTTAAAAGTTATTGCCCCTTACATTATTAACCTTGTTATCGCTACCCCTTTGAAACCATAGACCATAGAGACACCAAACCTTCACCAATGTATTCAGTTTCTCAAAGCACAACTTCAACATATTCAGTGTGAAATGATCCGCTGACCCCTTATATGAGTTATTGCCCTTTTATGTGTTTGTGCCAATCGTTAACTTTTAAACGGATAATCATAGAAACATGGGACCAACTGCAATGTGATCATTGACCTTTGACCCTGAATATTAGGTAAAGGTCAAAGGTCAAAGTTACTTCAAATATTGAGAATTTAGCTCTTTTTATATCTCTTTTGTCTTTCAACATACATCATTTTTCATTGCATCATTAGTATGTTCTTTTAAAACCAATTAAAACATCTTTCTTGGCCCTTAAGCCGGGCTCCTTTAAAAATTATTGCCCATCTTACAAATAAAGCTTGTTATCACTAGTCCTTCGAAAATGTTAACCCTGGAGATACCAAACCTTAATCATTAATGTTTTGTACTGATTTAGTAGACTATTCAATCTATTCAGTGCGAAAAGATTCACCAACCCCTTTAAATAGTTATGACCCCTGAAAGTTTTCCAAGTTTACATTGACTTGAAAGTTTTTTGGCCTCATTTGACCTACTGAAGAATGGATCAAGATTGAAGGTCAAGAAACAAATCCAGAAAAGGTGGAAAGACCTCTAATTGTTCTCGAACAATTAGGATTACTAGTTATTAGGTCTTTCCATCTTTCTGTGGAAAGACCTATTGATATTCTTCTGTTTATTATTAGGTCTTTCCATCTTTCTGTGGAAAGACCTATTGATATTCTTCTGTTTATTATTATTATTATTATTATTATTATTTTTCCTCCCCGTGATTTTGAGTTTCAACATTTATCGAAAAGATTTATAGTCCATAAGAATGTACTCCTTAAAACATTTTGGCAGTTCACCCTGCGTATATGAACTTTGACCCCTCAAGGAGTTATTGCCCCTTTTGCAATAAAAGCTTGTTATCGCTACTCCTCCGAAACCGTAGACCGTAAAGATACCAAACCTTCACCAATGTCTTCGACTAGTCAAGGAGACTCTTCAATCTATTCATTGCGAAATGATTCTTCGACCCCTTTTATGAGTTATTGCCCCTGAAAGTTTTTGATTTTTACAAATACTTGAAAAAATTTAAAACCATTTATCCTAGAGACATGGGACTAACTGCATTAGAATCTTCATCCTCTGACCTTTTGATTTATATCAAGGTCAAAGGTCAAGGTCATTCAAAATATGAGAAATTTAGCTCTTTTTATATCTCTTTTGTCTTTCAACATATACTACATATCATTGCATCTTTAGTATGTCCTTTTAAATCTATTTTAAAGATTTAATTCCTGTACCTTAAGACTGACCCTTTTATAAGTTATTGCCCCTTAGAGTATTAACCTTGTTATCGCTACTCCTCCGAAACCGTACACCGTAAAGATACCAAACCTTCACCAATGTCTTCGACTAGTGAAGGAGACTCTTCAATCTATTCATTGCAAAAAGATTCTTCGACCCCTTTTATGAGTTATTGCCCCTGAAAGTTTTTAATTTTTACAAATAATTGAAAAAAATTAAAATCATTTATCCTAGAGACATGGGACCAACTGCATTAGAATCTTCATCCTTTGACCTTTTAATTTATGTCAAGGTCAAAGGTCAAGGTCATTCAAAATACGAGAAATTTAGCTCTTTTTATATCTCTTTTGTCTTTCAACATATACTACATATCATGGCATCTTTAGTATGTCGTTTTAAATCTATTTTAAAGATTTAATTCCTGTACCCAAAGATTGACCCCTTTAAAAGTTATTGCCCTTTACAGTATTAACCTTGTTATCGCTACTCCTCTGAAACCATAGACCGTAGAGACACCAAACCTTCACCAATGTCTTCAACTATTCAAGGAGACTCTTCAATCTATTCATTGCGAAAAGATTCTTCAACCCCTTTTATGAGTTATTGCCCCTGGAAGTTTTTGATTTTTACAAATACTTAAAAAATTTTAAAACCATTTATCCTAGAGACATGGGACCAACTGCATTGGAATCTTTATCCCTTGACCTTTTAATTTATGTCAAGGTCAAAGGTCAAGGTCATTCAAAATATGAGAAATTTAGCTCTTTTTATATCTCTTTTGTCTTTCAACATATACTACATATAATTGCATCTTTAGTATGTCCTTTTAAATCCATTATAAAGATTTTATTCCTGTACCTTAAGACTGACCCCTTTAAAAGTTATTGCCCCTTACAGAATTAACCTTGTTATCACTACTTCTCTGAAACCATAGACCGTAGAGACACCAAACCTTCACCAATGTCTTCGACTAGTCAAGGAGACTCTTCAATCTATTCATTGCGAAAAGATTCTTCGACCCCTTTTATGAGTTATTGCCCCTGAAAGTTTTTGATTTTTACAAATAATTAAAAAAATTTAAAACCATTTATCCTAGAGACATGGGACCAACTACATTAGAATCTCCATTCCTTGACCTTTTAATTTATGTCAAGGTCAAAGGTCAAGGTCATTCAAAATATGAGAATTTTAGCTTTTTTTATATCTCTTTTGTCTTTCAACATATACTACATATCATTGCATCTTTAGTATGTCCTTTTAAATCCATTTTAAAGATTTAATTCCTGTACCTTAAGACTGACCCCTTTAAAAGTTATTGCCCCTTACAGAATTAACCTTGTTATCGCTACTCCTCTGAAACCATAGACCGTAGAGACACCAAACCTTCACCAATGTCTTCGGTTTCTCAAAGCAGACCTTCAACCTATTCAGTGTGAAAGGATCCGCTGACCCCTCATGTGAGTTATTGCCCTTTTATGTGTTTGTGCTAATCGTTAACTTTTAAACGGATAATCATAGAAACATGGGACCAACTGCAATGTGATCATTGACCTTTGACCTTGAATATTAGGTAAAGGTCAAAGGTCAATGTCACTTCAAATATTGAGAATTTAGCTCTTTTTATACTCTTTTGTCTTTCAACATACATCATTTTTCATTGCATCATTAGTATGTTCTTTTAAAACCAATTAAAACTTCTTTCTTGGCCCTTAAGCCGGGCTCCTTTAAAAATGATTGCCCATCTTACAAATAAAGCTTGTTATCACTAGTCCTTCGAAGCCGTTAACCCTGGAGATACCAAACCTTAATCATTAATGTTTTGTACTGATTTAGTAGACTCTTCAATCTATTCAGTGCGAAAAGATTCACCAACCCCTTTAAATAGTTATGGCCCCTGAAAGTTTTCCAAGTTTACATTGACTTGAAAGATTTTTGGCCTCATTTGACCTACTGAAGAATGGATCAAGATTGAAGGTCAAGAAACAAATCCAGAAAAGGTGGAAAGACCTCTAATTGTTCGTGAACAATTAGGATTACTAGTTATTATTATTATTATTATTATTATTATTATTTTTCCTCCCCGTGATTTTGAGTTTCAACATTTATCGAAAAGATTTATAGTCCATAAGAATGTACTCCTTAAAAGATTTTGGCAGTTCACCCTGCGTATATGAACTTCGACCCCTCAAGGAGTTATTGCCCCTTTTGCAATAAAAGCTTGTTATCGCTACTCCTCCGAAACCGAACACCGTAAAGATACCAAACCTTCACTAATGTCTTCGACTAGTCAAGGAGACTCTTCAATCTATTCATTGCGAAATGATTCTTCGACCCCTTTTATGAGTTATTGCCCCTGAAAATTTTTGATTTTTACAAATAATTGAAAAATTTTAAAACCATTTATCCTAAAGACATGGGACTAACTGCATTAGAATCTTCATCCTTTGACCTTTTGATTTATATCAAGGTCAAAGGTCAAGGTCATTCAAAATATGAGAAATTTAGCTCTTTTTATATCTCTTTTGTCTTTCAACATATACTACATATCATTGCATCTTTAGTATGTCCTTTTAAATCTATTTTAAAGATTTAATTCCTGTACCTTAAGACTGACCCTTTTATAAGTTATTGCCCCTTAGAGTATTAACCTTGTTATCGCTACTCCTCCGAAACCGTACACCGTAAAGATACCAAACCTTCACCAATGTCTTCGACTAGTGAAGGAGACTCTTCAATCTATTCATTGCAAAAAGATTCTTCGACCCCTTTTATGAGTTATTGCCCCTGAAAGTTTTTAATTTTTACAAATAATTGAAAAAAATTAAAATCATTTATCCTAGAGACATGGGACCAACTGCATTAGAATCTTCATCCTTTGACCTTTTAATTTATGTCAAGGTCAAAGGTCAAGGTCATTCAAAATATGAGAAATTTAGCTCTTTTTATATCTCTTTTGTCTTTCAACATATACTACATATCATGGCATCTTTAGTATGTCGTTTTAAATCTATTTTAAAGATTTAATTCCTGTACCCAAAGATTGACCCCTTTAAAAGTTATTGCCCTTTACAGTATTAACCTTGTTATCGCTACTCCTCTGAAACCATAGACCGTAGAGACACCAAACCTTCACCAATGTCTTCAACTATTCAAGGAGACTCTTCAATCTATTCATTGCGAAAAGATTCTTCAACCCCTTTTATGAGTTATTGCCCCTGGAAGTTTTTGATTTTTACAAATACTTAAAAAATTTTAAAACCATTTATCCTAGAGACATGGGACCAACTGCATTGGAATCTTTATCCCTTGACCTTTTCATTTATGTCAAGGTCAAAGGTCAAGGTCATTCAAAATATGAGAAATTTAGCTCTTTTTATATCTCTTTTGTCTTTCAACATATACTACATATAATTGCATCCTTAGTATGTCCTTTTAAATCCATTATAAAGATTTTATTCCTGTACCTTAAGACTGACCCCTTTAAAAGTTATTGCCCCTTACAGAATTAACCTTGTTATCACTACTTCTCTGAAACCATAGACCGTAGAGACACCAAACCTTCACCAATGTCTTCGACTAGTCAAGGAGACTCTTCAATCTATTCATTGCGAAAAGATTCTTCGACCCCTTTTATGAGTTATTGCCCCTGAAAGTTTTTGATTTTTACAAATAATTAAAAAAATTTAAAACCATTTATCCTAGAGACATGGGACCAACTACATTAGAATCTCCATTCCTTGACCTTTTAATTTATGTCAAGGTCAAAGGTCAAGGTCATTCAAAATATGAGAATTTTAGCTTTTTTTATATCTCTTTTGTCTTTCAACATATACTACATATCATTGCATCTTTAGTATGTCCTTTTAAATCCATTTTAAAGATTTAATTCCTGTACCTTAAGACTGACCCCTTTAAAAGTTATTGCCCCTTACAGAATTAACCTTGTTATCGCTACTCCTCTGAAACCATAGACCGTAGAGACACCAAACCTTCACCAATGTCTTCGGTTTCTCAAAGCAGACCTTCAACCTATTCAGTGTGAAAGGATCCGCTGACCCCTCATGTGAGTTATTGCCCTTTTATGTGTTTGTGCTAATCGTTAACTTTTAAACGGATAATCATAGAAACATGGGACCAACTGCAATGTGATCATTGACCTTTGACCTTGAATATTAGGTAAAGGTCAAAGGTCAATGTCACTTCAAATATTGAGAATTTAGCTCTTTTTATACTCTTTTGTCTTTCAACATACATCATTTTTCATTGCATCATTAGTATGTTCTTTTAAAACCAATTAAAACTTCTTTCTTGGCCCTTAAGCCGGGCTCCTTTAAAAATGATTGCCCATCTTACAAATAAAGCTTGTTATCACTAGTCCTTCGAAGCCGTTAACCCTGGAGATACCAAACCTTAATCATTAATGTTTTGTACTGATTTAGTAGACTCTTCAATCTATTCAGTGCGAAAAGATTCACCAACCCCTTTAAATAGTTATGGCCCCTGAAAGTTTTCCAAGTTTACATTGACTTGAAAGATTTTTGGCCTCATTTGACCTACTGAAGAATGGATCAAGATTGAAGGTCAAGAAACAAATCCAGAAAAGGTGGAAAGACCTCTAATTGTTCGTGAACAATTAGGATTACTAGTTATTATTATTATTATTATTATTATTTTTCCTCCCCGTGATTTTGAGTTTCAACATTTATCGAAAAGATTTATAGTCCATAAGAATGTACTCCTTAAAAGATTTTGGCAGTTCACCCTGCGTATATGAACTTTGACCCCTCAAGGAGTTATTGCCCCTTTTGCAATAAAAGCTTGTTATCGCTACTCCTCCGAAATCGTACACCGTAAAGATACCAAACCTTCACCAATGTCTTCGACTAGTCAAGGAGACTCTTCAATCTATTCATTGCGAAATGATTCTTCGACCCCTTTTATGAGTTATTGCCCCTGAAAGTTTTTGATTTTTACAAATAATTGAAAAAATTTAAAACCATTTATCCTAGAGACATGGGACCAACTGCATTAGAATCTTCATCCTTTGACCTTTTGATTTATGTCAAGGTCAAGGTCATTCAAAATATGAGAAATTTAGCTCTTTTTATATCTCTTTTGTCTTTCAACATATACTACATATCATTGCATCTTTAGTATGTCCTTTTAAATCTATTGTAAAGATTTAATTCCTGTACCTTAAGACTGACCACTTTAAAAGTTATTGCCCCTTAGAGTATTAACCTTGTTATCGCTACTCCTCCGAAACCGTACACCGTAAAGATACCAAACCTTCACCAATGTCTTCGACTAGTCAAGGAGAGTCTTCAATCTATTCATTGCGAAATGATTCTTCGACCCCTTTTATGAGTTATTGCCCCTGAAAGTTTTTCATTTTTACAAATAATTAAAAAAAATTAAAACCATTTATCCTAGAGACATGGGACCAACTGCATTAGAATCTCCATTCTTTGACCTTTTAATTTATGTCAAGGTCAAAGGTCAAGGTCATTCAAAATATGAGAAATTTAGCTCTTTTTAGATCTCTTTTGTCTTTCAACATATACTACATATAATTGAATCTTTAGTATGTCCTTTTAAATCCATTTTAAAGATTTGATACCTGTACCCTAAGACTGACCCCTTTAAAAGTTATTGCCCCTTACATTATTAACCTTGTTATCGCTACCCCTTTGAAACCATAGACCATAGAGACACCAAACCTTCACCAATGTATTCAGTTTCTCAAAGCACAACTTCAACATATTCAGTGTGAAATGATCCGCTGACCCCTTATATGAGTTATTGCCCTTTTATGTGTTTGTGCCAATCGTTAACTTTTAAACGGATAATCATAGAAACATGGGACCAACTGCAATGTGATCATTGACCTTTGACCCTGAATATTAGGTAAAGGTCAAAGGTCAAAGTTACTTCAAATATTGAGAATTTAGCTCTTTTTATATCTCTTTTGTCTTTCAACATACATCATTTTTCATTGCATCATTAGTATGTTCTTTTAAAACCAATTAAAACATCTTTCTTGGCCCTTAAGCCGGGCTCCTTTAAAAATTATTGCCCATCTTACAAATAAAGCTTGTTATCACTAGTCCTTCGAAAATGTTAACCCTGGAGATACCAAACCTTAATCATTAATGTTTTGTACTGATTTAGTAGACTATTCAATCTATTCAGTGCGAAAAGATTCACCAACCCCTTTAAATAGTTATGACCCCTGAAAGTTTTCCAAGTTTACATTGACTTGAAAGTTTTTTGGCCTCATTTGACCTACTGAAGAATGGATCAAGATTGAAGGTCAAGAAACAAATCCAGAAAAGGTGGAAAGACCTCTAATTGTTCTCGAACAATTAGGATTACTAGTTATTATTATTATTATTATTATTATTATTTTTCCTCCCCGTGATTTTGAGTTTGAAGATTTATCGAAAAGATTTATAGTCCATAAGAATGTACTCCTTAAAACATTTTGGCAGTTCACCCTGCGTATATGAACTTTGACCCCTCAAGGAGTTATTGCCCCTTTTGCAATAAAAGCTTGTTATCGCTACTCCTCCGAAATCGTACACCGTAAAGATACCAAACCTTCACCAATGTCTTCGACTAGTCAAGGAGACTCTTCAATCTATTCATTGCGAAATGATTCTTCGACCCCTTTTATGAGTTATTGCCCCCTGAAAGTTTTTGATTTTTACAAATAATTGAAAAAATTTAAAACCATTTATCCTAGAGACATGGGACCAACTGCATTAGAATCTTCATCCTTTGACCTTTTGATTTATGTCAAGGTCAAAGGTCAAGGTCATTCAAAATATGAGAAATTTAGCTCTTTTTATATCTCTTTTGTCTTTCAACATATACTACATATCATTGCATCTTTAGTATGTCCTTTTAAATCTATTGTAAAGATTTAATTCCTGTACCTTAAGACTGACCACTTTAAAAGTTATTGCCCCTTAGAGTATTAACCTTGTTATCGCTACTCCTCCGAAACCGTACACCGTAAAGATACCAAACCTTCACCAATGTCTTCGACTAGTCAAGGAGAGTCTTCAATCTATTCATTGCGAAATGATTCTTCGACCCCTTTTATGAGTTATTGCCCCTGAAAGTTTTTGATATTTACAAATAATTGAAAAAATTTAAAACCATTTATCCTAGAGACATGGGACCAACTGCATTAGAATCTCCATTCTTTGACCTTTTAATTTATGTCAAGGTCAAAGGTCAAGGTCATTCAAAATATGAGAAATTTAGCTCTTTTTAGATCTCTTTTGTCTTTCAACATATACTACATATAATTGAATATTTAGTATGTCCTTTTAAATCCATTTTAAAGATTTGATACCTGTACCCTAAGACTGACCCCTTTAAAAGTTATTGCCCCTTACAGTATTAACCTTGTTATTGCTACCCCTTTGAAACCATAGACCATAGAGACACCAAACCTTCACCAATGTCTTCGGTTTCTCAAAGCACAACTTCAACATATTCAGTGTGAAAGAATCCGCTGACCCCTTATATGAGTTATTGCCCTTTTATGTGTTTGTGCTAATCGTTAACTTTTAAACGGATAATCATATAAACATGGGACCAACTGCAATGTGATCATTGACCTTTGACCCTGAATATTATGTAAAGGTCAAAGGTCAAAGTTACTTCAAATATTGAGAATTTAGCTCTTTTTATATCTCTTTTGTCTTTCAACATACATCATTTTTCATTGCATCATTAGTATGTTCTTTTAAAACCAATTAAAACATCTTTCTTGGCCCTTAAGCCGGGCTCCTTTAAAAATTATTGCCCATCTTACAAATAAAGCTTGTTATCACTAGTCCTTCGAAACCGTTAACCCTGGAGATACCAAACCTTAATCATTAATGTTTTGTACTGATTTAGTAGACTCTTCAATCTATTCAGTGCGAAAAGATTCACCAACCCCTTTAAATAGTTATGGCCCCTGAAAGTTTTCCAAGTTTACATTGACTTGAAAGTTTTTTGGCCTCATTTGCCCTACTGAAGAATGGATCAAGATTGAAGGTCAAGAAACAAATCCAGAAAAGGTGGAAAGACCTCTAATTGTTCGCGAACAATTAGGATTACTAGTTATTATTATTTTCCTGCCGTCAAAAAAAATTTTCGTCTTAAGACTTATCGAAAAACTTTATAGTTCATCATATAGTACTTCTTGAGAAACGAATACAGTTCACCCTGCCTAATTGACCTTTGACCCCTTACGGAGTTATTGGACCTTTCGCAGAAATCATTGTTAGCGCTTCTACTTTGTAACCATAAATGATAGAAGGATAAAACCTTTTCTAAAACATAGAGGGTAATTAGTAGAAGCGAAGAATTTAAAATGAAGGGATTCAATGTCCCCTAAGGGGAGTTAATGCCTCTTTATGTTTTGCGATTTATTTGTAAAACATGTCGAACTTGAGAACGGTTTGTCGTAGAGACATGGGACCAACTGGAATACAATCGGTGACCTTTGACCTTGAAAATTAGGTCAAGGTCAAATGTCAAGGTCATCAGAAAAGAGAAAAAAAATAGCACTTTTTATACTCTCTTTCCTGCTTAAGATAGCGTTGAGATATTATATGGGTAAGTATTGACTTCTTGATTGGTTTTGATAGTATGCATTTCAACTTTGAACTTTGACCCTCCTCTGAATTTCGGAGACTTGCGTCGAAAACCTTGTTATCGCTACTCCTACTTAATGGGAAGTCATAGAGACACGAAACCTTCACTAATGAATTCACAGTAAAACCGTCTTGCAAAGAAAAATAGTCAAAGGGATACGAAAACCCTTAAGCATAGTTATTGCCCCTGAAAGTCTCCAATATTATTATCTAAGCCTATAACTTTTATATTAATTTAGTTAGAGACATGGGATCACTTGTATTAAGACCGATGACCTTTGACCTTCAAAATGAGGTCAAGGTCAAAGGTTAAAGTCATCATCAAAATTTTTTTTTTTCATTTTCAAGGTCTTTCAACGTATTTTTAGCATTGAGAAGCTAACAGAAAGTAACCAAAAACCCCTGAACAAATTATTGCCCCTGAATGTCTTGATTAACATGTTTTAAGCTTATAGCCTTCACATTATTAATATAGATAAAGACATGGGATCACTTGCATTAAGACTGATGACCTTTGACCTTCAAAATCAGGTCAAGGTCAAAGGTCAAGGTCATCGTAAAAAATTTATTTTTTATTTTCAAAGTCTTTTAAATATTCTTAAATATCTCTTTTTAAATCATTGTAGGTGGAAAGCCTTCTAATTGTTCGCGAACAATTAGGATTACTAGTTATTATTAAGGTCTTCCGTCTCCAACGGAAGACCTTCTAGTGATTCTACTCTTTATTAAGGTCTTCCGTTTCCAACGGAAGACCTTCTAGTGATTCTACTGTTTATTTATTATTAAGGTCTTCCGTCTCCTGCGGAAGACCTTACTATTATTGTTCGCGTTCTTCTTCTTCATTATTATTATTATTATTATTTTCCTTGGTAGTACACGCGTTTTTCTCAGCCATTTCTCGATCGATTTTCACGAAATTTTCAGGAAAGATGTCTTTTGGTGACGAGACTTTGCTTGCAAAATTTCGTGCTTGACGTCACTTCCGGTCAGGAGTTATCTCTCTTTTAGTGACTTTTTGAAGGGCCTTGTTGTCCACACATCTCCTCCGTTAGTTTTGAAGCTAGAGTCTTGAAATTTCTATACAAGATAGAGTAAACATTTTAGAAGATTTGTGGGGGATTCGATTTTACCGGAGGCGATTTGCCTAAAAGCTCGCCTGGACCTGAAAAAATGGATGCCAAAATTTTTCGTCGATTTCGGCGATTTTTGACCTTTGATCTCCAATATCTTTTTTCTTGCAAATATTTTGTTAAAACATGTAGAACAAAAGTTGTGCACATTTACGAGATCTTTTCGAAAATATCAAGATTTAGGGGCTAGCCCCTTCAATTAGGGATCTAGAAGGGCTCAAAGTCTAGATCAAATATCTCAAAAATCGTTAATATTTTGGTATAAGTCAAAGAACAAAAAATGTTTATCTCAACAATCCAAATCTATTCATATAAAAATTTAGGTCATATGTTACGTAATAAGGGATTTTAAGGGCCAAAACCATAAATTTTTTACCCCTTGTATCTCGAAAACGACAAATATTTTGAAAAGCAATAAAGAACAAAAGTTGTTCAGAATGATGATCTGAACAATATGCATGTTTCGGTTTTACCCTATGTGGCCCCGTTAGGGAGCTACAGTTTGGCCCCTAAAAATTACTTCTAGAAATAACTCGAGAACAGTAAAGAATTTCTAAATACTTGTTGAACAAAAAATGTTTGAAATGTCATGACCTTTCTTACGATATCAAGCAAAAGGGGCTGACCCTTTAAATTAGGGGCCCAGAAGGGTCCAAAGGTTTATGAGAATATCTCAGAAATTATTAATATTTTGTAATAAGTCATAGAAGCGGATATGTTCATCTCAACGAGCTTGATCTCATTAAATCAAAAAGTAGGTCATGTATGTTACATAATAAGGGCTTCATGGCTCGCCTGAAGCGTCGGTTTTTTGTCGATATCAGTCGATATCGGTAACTTTTTACCAATAAATATTTTGTAAAGACATGTAGAACAAAAGTTGTTCAGTTTATCGACTTCTATTGAACTATATCAAAAATAGGCCTGCGAGCCTTTTGGCTCACCTGGTAAGTCGAATTTCCGTCGATACTGTCGATATCAATAACATTTTACTGGTAAATATTTTGTTAAAACATGTAGAACAAAAGTTGTTCAGTTCATCGAGATCTGTGGACTGATATCAAGAAATAGGCCCGCGGACATTTTAGCTCACCTGTAGAGTCGAATTTCTGTCGATATTAGTCAATCTCCGTCACTTTTTACTGGTAAATATTTTGTTAAGAGATATTGAACAAAAGTTGTTCAGTTTATCGAGATTTATCGCTTCATATCAAGAAATAGGCCGCGAGCCTAACAGCTCGCCTGTAGAGTCGATTTTTGTCGATATCAGTCGATTTCAAAAACTTGTAACTCGTAAATATTTTGTAAAAACATATTGAACAAAAGTTGTTCAGTTTATCGAGATCTATCGATTGATATCAAGAAATAGGCCTATGGTCCTAATGGCTCGCCTGTAGAGTCGATTTTTTGTCGATATCGGTCGATCTCAATAACTTTTTACAGGTAAATATTTTGTAAAGACATATAGAACTAAAGTTGTTGAGTCTATAGAGGGCTAACAAATGACATCAAGAAATAGGCCCGCGGGCCTTATGGCTCGCCTGGAGAGTCGAATTTCAAACGAATTTCACCGCAACTTTGCTTCAGAAGCTTATGATATGAAAAATTGATTATATCTAAAGTGTCTTAAAGTCGGAAACTAAATTGGGACTCATTTGTCTTTTTTTTTCTTTTTTAACTCCGAGTGCATCAACAAATCGGACGGAAGACCTACTCGTTGCTCGCAACGAGATCGTGTCTAGTTATTATTATTTTTTTTTTTTTTCCTTTCGTCTCCTAAACCGTTGGATGGATTTTCCTGAAACTTTCACAGGTTATAGACAACGATGGTACCTCGAGGCATTTTTTTCATTTTTTCAAAATTCACTTCCGTTCGTCAGATACGTCCGATTTTCCGGTTTTTGAAAGAAACTTTGTCCAGGGGTAAACTTGAAAACCACAAAAGATAATCGAATGAAACTTTCAGGGATGACAGATCTATCTTCTCTATGGTGCATGCACGTAATATTTTTTGTCGCCATCACTTCCGGTCGTCACCGGAAGTGATTAAATAAATCATCAATTTCAAACTTTTTTCTTTCAAATTGAAACCTATATCGTTTTACTAGGTCTAGTTCTAATTCTCAAAAAATGTTGATCCCACCGGAAGTTGAATCTCCAACTTCCGGATATATCAAAGAAAGACTATTAATTCTCTCATTTTTCAGTGCCATAAATCTTGGTCATGAAACTAGTTAATGAGTTGAGTTTTACATATATTATAGTCACTATAAATGTCTAGAGTAACTTTATATATTTTTGTAAAATTCACTTCCGGTCGGCAAATACGGCTTATTAGCTGTTTTCGTTGTACAGCGTTTTTCTCAGAAACGGTTAAAGATACAGTCATCAAATTTTCAGAGTTAATAGATCTTACTTTGTAGGCGTGCAGTAGGGGGTTAAGAATGTCGGCCGTCACTTCCGGTCGTCACCGGAAGTGATTAATAAATCATAAATTTCAAACTTTTTTCTTTCAGATTGAAACCTATATTGGTTTATTAGGTCTCGTTCTAATTATCAAAAAATGTTGACCCCACCGGAAGTTGAATCTCCAACTTCCGGTTATATCAAAGAAAGACTATTCATTCTCTCATTTTTCAGTGCCATAAATCTCGGTCATAAAACAAGTTAATGATTTGAATTTTACATATGTTATAGACACTATACATGTCTAGAGTATACTTAAATATTTTTGTAAAATTCAATTCCGGTCGTGAGATATGGGGTGGATATATTGAAGCCTTGTTTTTTCAGTTTCTCAATAATGAATATAGATAGACGCTTGAAACTTGTCGAGTTGATTAACTAACATTAGTCCATTGTACACATACATTCAATTTTTTCGTCCGTCACTTCCGGTCTATACCGGAAGTGTTTTAAAAAATGTCGATTTTCCGATTTCTTCGAGTGATTTCTCAGAGATGGCTGGATATATTTTCTTGAAATTTTCAGGAATAATGTCTTATGAAATGACCTTGCTATAATTATTTTTGTTTTTACAAAATTCACTTCCGGTCGAAAAATATGGCCGATATTCTGTCTCTCAAAATGAATTTTGTCCAGCATTTTTCTTGGAAAAGGTAAAATATAGGTTCATCAAATATTCAGGGATAATCAATCTCCGTTTATAAGCGTGCAGTAGGGGGTTGAACCGTCACTTCCTGTCGTCACCGGAAGTGATTGAAGGAATCGCAAATTTCAAACTTTTTCTTTCAAATTGAAACCTATACTAGTTTATTAACTCTCTTTCAAAGTGTCAAAAGAATATTGAGTCTGTCGGTAGTCAAAACAACTACTTCCGGTTTCTTCATAAAATACCTTTTTTCTTTTTGTCTCTTTCTCCCCATAAATCTCGCTTATATTTGAAGTCTTTCATATGATTTTCACATGTCTTAATTTTTAAAAACTATCAACTTCTAGAGTTTTGATGATTTTGTTTTTCAAAATTGACTTCCGGTCGGTAGTAACCTACTACTTTCTCTTTCTTTAGTCTACTTCTTTTTGTTGAGAACTCTTTCAGATAGAGACGTGAAATTTTCAGGGAATATAGACAGTAAAGAGTCGCTGTCATTTATAGGAAAACACATCTGAATAGTACTTCCGGTCGACACCGGAAGTTACAAGAAATGAGTAAAAAATTCGATAATACACTTCTCATTTATTGTTAAAGTACATTCTCTGATATATTTGAATGGTTTTTGTAGGATCAGAAAACTCTTTACCGGAAGTGAACAAACGGAAGACCTACTCATTACTAGTAATGAGTTTCTAGTTATTATTATTATTTTTTTTTTTTCCCTTTCGTCTCCGAGACCGTTGGATGGATTTTCCTGAAACTTTCACAGGTTTCACGATGGTACCTCGAGGCGTTTTTTTAATTTTTTCAAAATTCACTTCCGTTCGTCAGATACGTCCGATTTTCCGGTTTTTGAAAGAAACTTTGTCCGGGGGTAAACTTGAAAACCACTAAAGATAATCGAATGAAACTTTCAGGGATGATAGATCTATTTTCTCTATGGTGCATGCACGTAATATTTTTTGTCGCCGTCATTTCCGGTCGTCACCGGAAGTGATCAAATAAATCATCAATTTCAAACTTTTTTCTTTCAAATTGAAACCTACTTTGGTTTACTATATCTCGTTCTAATTCTCAAAAAATGTTGACCCCACCGGAAGTTGAATCTCCAACTTCCGGTTGTATCAAAGAAAGACTATTCATTCTCTCATTTTTCAGTGCCATAATTCTCGGTCATGAAACTAGATAATGAGTTGAGTTTTACTTATATTATAGTCACTATAAATGTCTAAAGTAACGTCAAATATTTTTGCAAAATTCACTTCCGGTCAGCAAATACGGCTTATGAGCTGTTTTCGTTGTCAATCGTTTTTTTCAGAAACGGTAAAAGATAGAGTCACCAAAATTTCAGAGTTAATAGATCTCACTTTGTAGGGGTGCAGTAGGGGGGTAAGAATGTCGGCCGTCACTTCCGGTCGTCACCGGAAGTGATTAATAAATCATAAATTTCAAACTTTTTTCTTTCAAATTGAAACCTATATCGGTTTATTAGGTCTCGTTTTAATTCTCAAAAACTATTGACCCCACCAGAAGTTGAATCTCCAACTTCCGGTTATATGAAAGAAAAACTATTCATTCTCTCATTTTTCAGTGCCATAAATCTCGGTCATAAAACAAGTTAATGATTTGAATTTTACATATGTTATAGACATTATAAATGTCTAGTGTAAATTTAAATAGTTTTGTAAAATTCACTTCCGGTCGTGAGATATGGGGTGGACATATTCAAACCTAGTTTTTTCAGTTTCTCAATAATGAATATAGATAGACGCTTGAAACTTGTAGAGTTGATCAACTAACATTAGTCCATTGTACACATACATTCAATTTTTTCGTCCGTCACTTCCGGTCTATACCGGAAGTATTTGAAAAATGTAGATTTTCCGATTTCTTCGAGTGATTTCTCAGAGATGGTGGATAGATTTTCTTGAAATTTTCAGGAATAATGTCTTATGAAAGGACCTTCCTATAACTATTTTTGTTTTTACAAAATTCACTTCCGGTCGGATAATATGGCCGATTTTCTGTTTCTCAAAAGGAATTTTGTCCAGCATTTTTCTTGGAAAAGGTAAAATATAGGTTCATCAATTATTCAGGAATTATAAATCTCCGTTTGCAGTCGTGCAGTAGAGGGCTGAACATGTCGACCGTCACTTCCTGTCGTCACCGGAAGTGATGGAAAGAATCGCAAATTTCAAACTTTTTCCTTTAAATTGAAACCTATACTAGTTTATTAACTCTCTTTCAAAGTGTCAAAAGAATATTGACTCCGTTGATAGTCAAAACAACTACTTCCGGTTTCTTGATAAAATACCTTTTTACTTTTCATCTCTTTGTCACCATAAATCTCGCGTATATTTGAAGTCTTTCATATGATTTTCACATGTCATAATAAAAGTATCAACTTCTAGAGTTTGGATCATTTTGTTTTTCAAAATTGACTTCCGGTCGGTAGTAACCTACTACTTTTTCTTTCTTTAGTCTACTTCTTTCTCTTGAGAACTCTTTCAGATAGAGACGTGAAATTTTCAGGGAATATAGACAGTAAAGAGTCGCTGTCATTTATAGGAAAACGCATCATAAAAGTACTTCCGGTCATCACCGGAAGTTACGAGAAATGAGTAAAAAATTCGATAATATATTTCTCATTCATTGTTAAGGCACATTTTCTGATATATTTAAATGGTTTTCGTAGGAACAGAAAGCTCTTTACCGGAAGTGGTCTAACGGAAGACCTACTCATTACTAGTAATGAGTTTCTAGTTATTATTCTTTTTCTCCGGTACTTTTTTATCCGGTAGTGTTCTCAGAAACTACAAAAGGGATTGATATGAAACTTACCGGGATGATAGTATAGCGCTTGTAGATGTGCATAGTGATAGTCATTTTGTCTGCACGAGCATGCACCTGCACGCATGTGCACTGCCATTTTGGTACAAAAAATGGAAAATCAGAATATTAAAGGGATTGATATGAAACCTAAATAGGATGGTAGTATATCATTTATAGATATGAATAATAATAGTTATTTTGTCTGCACACGCACGCATGCGCGTGCACACCCTCATGAAAATTTTAGTCTGAAATTTTCCTGAAACATTTCTGAAATTTTCCTGAAACATTCCAGAATTGTCTATCTGAATCAAGTCTGAAACAAAAGTCTGAAACATGCCTGTAATTGGAACATTCCAGGCATGTTTCAGACTTGGTGTTTCAGCCAATTGCGAGTGATGTTTCAGCCAAAATTTCAGCAATGTTTCATACAGTTTTCAAACTATAAGTAAGCAAGGTTTCAGAAATATTCAGCAATTATTCAGTGCCGTTTCAGCAATTATTCAGCACTGTTTCAGAAATTATTCAGCACTGTTTCAGCAAATATTAAGTACTGTTTCAGCAATTATTCAGCACTGTTTCAGCAATTATTCAGTGCTGTTTCAGCAAATATTAAGTACTGTTTCAGCAAATATTAAGTACTGTTTCAGCAATTATTCAGTGCTGTCTCAGCAAATATTCAGTGCCGTTTCAGCAATTATTCAGTGCCGTTTCAGCAATAATACCCCACCTATTCAGCAATGTTACAGCACTTATTCAGCAAGGATATGCTAGCTTTTCATCCTGCAATATACTTTAAAAAATAATCGAGACAAATATATTTCAATTTTTATTTTTCATTCAAAATATCAAGTCTTAAATTGTCTTTTTCAGGCACTACCTTTTTTATAATTTAAATTTCCATTTACTGTTTACTTGGTATTACATCCTACCGGGTCTTCCCACCTCTCTGATTAGAAATAGCTAGCTGTTGCATGTTGTAGGCCTTATAGTCCACTATGAGGTAATCATTCTGATTTTCATATAGATCTATAGGCCTTGTCTGTATCCAACGAATTCTTAGGATAATCCACTTCTTAATTTGCTTGAATCCATCTGAAATTATACTAGCATACATGTACATTGTAAACTTAACAATGTGTTTAATCTTATAAATAATGATCGAAGTTCATATAAATTCATGATCTTAATTAATTCAACATGGAATGCTTCAAATTTATGTGATCGAAAGTTCTAATTTTTACATAGTACAGGCACTTAATAGGACTATTAGGTTAACATTAACACAAAAATTCATACCTCGAACTGCTAACAAAATGGCGTCGAAGATTCAGGCCAGGGAAACCAAGATCTGGAGGTTTTCATGCTTATGCATTCTCCCTCAAGGTATTTACTAAAATCTTTTCTTGGATCCTTTATACAGGAGAGTGGAATCGCATTAAATTCATCTTCACCCACTCATACAACGATGGCGTATGGCTGTTGATCAAACGAACTTTTTCCCGCGTGCAATACTTCCGTCTGCGATGAATATTAAACTGGTACCCTTATCGACCTCGCCTATTTCGTATGTAGGTAACATCGATCAGCGGGGAACCAGTTTACAAATGTTTAAAAAAAATATTGTCAAAAGTATTATAGCTCTTAAAATAAAGGATATATTCCAATATTTCTCCTATAAATTTTATTTATCGATTTTTTTAATACTTTGTAATTGATTGACAACTTCCGTCAACATCGGAAGAAAACACAGAAGATGGAGGCCGGAGGGGCAGTGCAGTGAGAAGATTCTGCCTTACTTAACATGTAAGTTTCAAAACCAAAATAATATAGGCTTAAATTATGATTGAAAATGACAGTCATATAAATAAATGGCACTTGGTTTCAATTTTGAAGTAGAGGTGACTGTCTAATGAAAGTCGCCGATTTTTCGATTTTTGTTAGGCCTAGGACACCCATGTTTTCTTATGTAACAGTGTGTAAAGATTTCAAGCTAAATGCACAAATGAATTTCACTGCCCACAGTTATAACAAGTAGGGATTACACACGTTGTAATTGTAAAACGACAAAGTTACGACGACCCGAATTTTCTCAACACAATTTCGCAATCTCTTGCTAGTGCCATTCTTCCATACTTTCACAACGTCTCGTAGGTTGAAAAATTCAGAAAATGCTTAATGCAGTTTTGTATTTGATTCCAATTGCAAAAATATACTATGGTAAAGCAGTTTAAGTATATCTATGACACAAAATGCTCTTGAATTCATACATTGAAATATTACGTCATTAGACCTGAATTACGATTATAAATCAAATATACAGCATGAGTAATACAGCAATAGATACTCAAGAATTTGCTTGAAATGTAGGACTGTGTGATGGTATTGTTATGGAGCCTCTAATTAATATATTCATATATTGTTATTATATTTTTTCAGTAAGTCATTCTTAGGAGAACTTCTTAGTAGATAATAAGCAGGCTGACTCTTTATAAATTGGGAAGAGGAAGGAGTCGGAACTGTACATTCTGGAGGGAGTGGCTTGTGCTGAGTTTTATTTTTTAAGGAAACTTCCATTCAACATGTTCAACAACAGAAAATTTGTGAATTAACACACTGTAGAGTGCCAAAATCTGTTGCAACAGAATTATAGTTGCAGATTAATCTAATAGATCTGCCTGTGATGACCATGATTGGAACTATATCTTGTTTAGTAAATGGACTTAAATAATGATCAACTCCAAAAAGTACCAAAAACTGTTACAACAGAATTGCTACAGTATAGATGCCTGTGATGACCATAATCGAGACTAATATTTTTGATGAAGTGTTAAAGTGTATACACAGACACAAACATGGGCATAGTTAATTTGTTTTGTATTATATAATGTCCATGATGGTTTGATTTCATTGTCATGTCATATATTATGATTATAGTTTAAATAATTTATCTCCAAGGAATTTGTCTTTTCTCAGCATGATAAGTTGTCGCAATATTGCAGAGTTTCAGACAGTTTCAGCAATTTGAATGTTTCAGATGGAACTCAGCAATTTTAATTGATGTTTCAGACTGTCTCAGCAACTTGTCTGAATGTTTCAGTAATTAAGAAATGTTTCAGCAATGCTCAAGGTGTTTCAGCATATGTACTGAAACATGTTCAGCATTGATTCAGCAAGAAACATTTCAGTAAGCAATGTTTCAGTAATTAAGAAATGTTTCAGCAATGCTCAAGGTGTTTCAGCATATATGCTGAAACATGTTCAGCATTGATTCAGCAAGAAAAATTTCAGTAAGCAACGTTTCAGATTTGTTTCAGATATCTTTCAGCAAATTTTCAGCAAAATATTTTCATGAGGGCATGCATTACAAAATTTGTACACTAACTTTGGAATCAGTCTAATTTTTTTGTTCTTCATTGAAATGGCTTGATATTCATATCATAGGTAGATATTGAGACCCTTAACTGATTTGCATGGTCAAAATTACCAATTTGCACGCGCATGCACGTGCGCTTCATTTTGATTGGATAATACTAAAACATTTGTAACTATCTTATTTATGAAGCGAATGAGATGATATTCACAGCATACATAGACAATATGTGTATCTATATATTGGTGTAACAAAAAAAGCCAACGCACACGCGTTTGCGCGTGCATTGTTTTTCAAATGTTCAAATTTTAAAGGACGATAACGTTTTTGTTTTTCATCCAATTCTATTGATATTAGGGGTTTAAATGCGTCTTGGAACTCCTTACAAATTGCTGTGGTTAGAATTACTGCTCAGCACGTGCATGCACGTGTGCTGAATTCTGATTGGACGATTTTAAAATCGCTATAACTTCCTTATATTTGGTGGAAACATTATGAAATTCATACTGTGGGTATATGATACAAATGCCTGTTGAACGACATCAACAAAAATTCGGAATCATACACGCGTGCACGTGTATGCACGTGCAACGCTTTCTTTCATTTCTTGGTACTGAAATGACCATATTGAACGTACTACATGTAATTAAAGGCTAAAATAAAATGATTTTTTGCTATAGATTCACAAGGACATCACTTTTTAATTCGGGGAGGTTTGGGGAATATATGTAACAGTCCCCGTTACAATTAGAACTAGTTGTTTATTGTCATCTAATAAATGACAATATTTCACACAATACCGGTGTTATTGTTATGTTGTTGTTCCATCATTATATGGAACTCTGCCAGAGCACCAATATTACATAATATTGCATTGTTGTAAATAATGGCATTTATGTAATTTGTGATATGCGAACCCATTCTCTATCTACATTGTATATGTAATTTTGTAAGTCTGTATTTAAGGTCATTTTGTGTTTTTAACCAGTTCAAGTTTCTGAAGTATTGTCCAATCATATGGTAAGGTCATAACACGTGATGTTTAGATAGCGTCAGTTCTGAAATTAATTTGTTACAAGGAGGAATTTAGAAGTTTTACCCACCCTCCTTCCCCTTCCTTCACCTATATATTTATATGCAGTTATTTTGTAATGTGTAGGCATTTGCTGCTGTTTTTTCTCCTAGGCTGATGTTTTTTGTTTTTGTATATATTATTCGATGATTTTTGAATATTTTATTTTGTCAAGTTTTTAATTTTACTTATATAACAGGGGAGATCACTTTATCATATTCAGGGATTTTTATACACTGTAGATGCAACTTGTGCTGTCAGTATTGTCTAGATCTCCCCTTAGCTGTTTTTGTTATCATTATATAGAATGATAATATTTGTTTATTGAGAAATTATACGAGAAATTAACATCAACTCAAAACTACGATGACTAAAATCAATGCACATGTACATTTTCTGAAACTCCAAAAGACACTTAATTATTCCAAGCACATTTTGTTTCAAAAAGCGTAAATTTGATATTTGACGTTTCTTTCGTTCACTTTCGTTGGTGGCCGGAAGTGACGGATGACAATGATAAATCTTTTTACAAAGCTACAAGTCACCACCAATCATATCCTGAAAGTTTAAAGACTCAATCATTAACCGTTTATGAGAAAACGGCCGTACAAAATGTCATTTGAAAAACGGAAATTCGGCCCTAACTCGCGACCGGAAGTGAATTTTGAAATAGTATTAAAAGGTTATCCTAGAGATGAATAATGTCAATAATATCTGTAAACATCATATCAAAAAGTTGATAGATAAGCGAGATATACGAGAACAAAGACCAATTTTTCGAAGTTTTTCTCTAAAAACCGGAAGTTGTTGGTTAAACTTCCTGTAAGTTTAACATTTTCTGAAACTCCGAAAGAGACCCAACTAATCTATGTAAGTTTTGTTTCCAAAGCATAATTTTGAAATTTGACGTTTCTTTTGTTCACTTCCGGTGACGGCCGAAGTGACGGATGGCAATGATAAACTTTATTACACAGCTACAAGTCACCATCTATCATCCCTGAAAGTTTGAAGACTCAATCTTCAAACATTTATGAGAAAACGCCCGGACAAAATGTCATTTGAAAAACGAAAATTCGGCCGTAACTTGCGAACGGAAGTGATTTTGGAAAAACTAAACAAAAGCTGTTCTAGACAATCCTATTTTACATATTTCCTGAAAGTTTCATGAAAATCTATCTAGCCGTTTTTGAGAAATCGCGTGCACAAAATCGGTAAGAATAAGAACAATAACTAGAAATGATCTCGTTGCGTATTTTTCCCAATTGGAAAGGCCCAGGCCCTTAAAATCAAGACCTTAAAAAGAACTGTCATCCCATCCTCTTTAATTATTTCAAATGTATCTCCATTTGGTAGGGCATGGTTCTTCATTTGAACAAACCAGAATAGGGCATTATGCCAAATTGGAATTGTTCTGTATGCTCTTGAGGTTGAAAATGTAAAAGGTTTACACACATTGTACATGCAGACAATGAACAAATGCTTTATACTTTGGATTTATGGATAATGATTGAAAAAGAATAATATAATCTTTGTTTGGAAATCAAGGATTATGATTGTTAAAGATTAGCATTTGTTTGGGACCAGCTGCTAAGTGTAAAGTTCTATTTATTTGTTTACCTGATGATGCCAACATAAATGGTTTCTTCATTAAATCTGGACAGTCCACCACTGATACTGTGACATCAGTAAAATTTTTCTTCAGTCCATCACTCAGCACTGCAACATACATTAAACATAAATATCAGAAATTGACATTAACTTTAAATTCTATCTCAAGTAATTGCTCTTTGGACAACTAAAACTCTTAACTTTCACTTGTCTGATGAAAAACATGTCTGATTTCTTTTTTACTCTAATACACCTATCATAATCAACCTATAATTTTAATTGCCTCCCCCCCCCCCTGCAAGGTCAGCCCAAAGTCAATCAGAGAATATAGCTTAGTTTTCATTTCTTTAGTGTTCCCTCTTTCAAGTTTTCCCTTCTTCCCAAATGTAAGATATTACACCTGTGAATTATAGCATACAAGTTGCATAATTGTAATTGACTGAAATTGATGACAAAATAACAAGAAATGTTTTTAAAACATGTATGCCGTATGCCCCCCATCGTGCAAAATTGAAAAGGGTTATAGTATACACATGCATCATTTAATTGATAGTAGTGCCAAACCATTTCAAAATATTGAGCAGACAATATCTTCCTATGTCCAAAGTGGATTGACCATATTACCTAAAATTCAATAGGGGTCATCTAGTACTCCTTATGCTGTACCAGTGTACCTAGTGTGGTGTTAATCAAGCAACTGATTCTTAAAATATAAGAAACAATATATTACTCTAATGTCCAGTTTAACCCTTGACCTTTGACCAGGTAACTTCAAAATCAATAGGGGTTATCTACTCCTTAAGATGCACCAGTGTACCAAGTTTGATGTCTGTCAAGCAAAGGGTTCTCAAGATATTGAGTGGCCACATATATATGACAGGTTACAGGTTGCTTATTTTCCGCAGTTAATGCATACAATTTCGCAAATAATATATACAGAAATAGTTTGTACAATGGAGAAAATAGTTGTAAAATAAAATTAATAATACACTGTATATAGTTAAAAATCTAGAATACATTGTGTTGTATCATAATTTATTATTCATCAAAATTACATTAGTTGTGGTCATGATTCTGGTAACCTCGAGTATCTCATGTAGGAAAATCGCGAATACTCCATCCTAAGCACAATATTTACCTGATTTATATCACAATCGGGCAAATTTTTCACTCTGCTGAACATAATGGTATAACAAGTGGTAGATTTTCATTTCCGATCTACCCCGCACTTCTTTTAAATTTGTCGAAATTCACACCTTCAAATACACCGGCCTTGATTCCATGATCCTTGATTTTGTTAAATAAACAACAACTCGGGTTTTGTTAATTAACCACACACGACCCTGCATGACAGCTTGCATGGGTATAATAATTGATTCAGATTCGATTAAACAAGTGTGCGTTTCAAAACGAAAGTGTTAGGGGCGATAATTCCCAGAATAGTTATGCTCAACCTAAATCCAAAGCAGGAATCACATTGTAATCGAAAAATGTACAGTCGTTATATAAAGGTAAATTTTTGTGAAATCAAACAAAAAGGTTTAAAAATCATGGTTGTTGGTCCCGTCAGACAGGTGGTCGGGGTTTTTTGTTTTTTTTGTTGTTTTTTTTGGTGTGTGTTTTTTTTTAAGTGTTAACAAATTTATTGAGATCTATGTCACAAATAAGTGTTCAAACGCATACATATACATACATTAAAGCAAGAGAGAGATAGAAAAAGAGGAGTGGGGAGAGAGAAAGACTGTTGGAGATAGACAGAGAGGGGTGGTGAAAGAGAGAAAGTAATATGATATCATTTGATACAAGTATGGTAAATCGTTCATAGCTAGGTTGTGTTGATATAAAAGAGCAAGATCAAAATATAAAGTAAAATATAGATAACAATAAGTGTATCTGCCAATTAGTCTGTCCAAGAGAAAAATCATGTATTCCACTGATTTATAAATTCATCATATTTACAATGTTGAGTTGGAGTATACTTAGTGTAGTTATATGTGTTTTTAAGATCAATCAGCAGTTCCTGGGTTGATAGCTAGGTTTTCTTGCTGACATCTTTTCCTGTATATATGATTTGATAATTAACAGAATAATGCTTATTTCTTTAGAACTAGTGATTCCAAAAATAAAAGTTTTTATCTAATGTAATATTGATACCTTTTGTATTACATAAAGTTATGATAGATCTTAGAAGCCCCTGTACCTTTGGACAATCCCAAAGCAGATGAATAATTGTTTCGTCACTAATTTTGCATAAACAACATAATTTGGTGTCTACCTTCCCTATCTTAAATAAGAATGAGTTTGTAGTTAAAATGTAGTTGTTAATTCTAAATTGTAACCACTGCAATTTAGAATTTTTTGTATATTGAAAAGGATGTGAATGAATCTGAAATTTCAAAATGCTCATAGATTGCTTGGTTCCATTTTTACTAGTACAGAATATTCTAATATTAAGATGCACAATAGGTCTGGGATTGTTGGTTTCCATTCGAATTGTCTGAGTGGTTGTTTTTATAGGACTTGGAGTGAACCCGTACAGAAAATCCTAGCCTTTGCTCATGTGCAGCTCATGAGTTGATCCAGGATCTAGTTGCACGAAAGTTAGTTAACTTTAACTAATAGTTAACTTGTCATTAACCCTTACATTTATATAATGATAACTAGACATTAACTGTCAGTTAAACTTAACTCACTTTTGTGCAACTGGGTTCTGTTTGGAGTGCATGAATCTTGAATAATGTCAATAGATATAAAAATGATATTCATTGTTCTAGTTATGTTACAATGTATGAAGTGAGCAATTCCTTCTCATGTGGCTCATGTGCGAAGTGAGCAAACATTTTTTGCACATGAGCATTTTGTGAGCAAAATTTTAGAGAATTTGGAATGCTTTGCACATGTGCATAATTTTGCTCACGTGAGCATTTTACCTAATTTGCATGTTAAATTGCACATGAGGAAATTTATGTTAGTTCTCACGTGAGCGGCTCATGTGCACTTTGTGAGCGAATTTTGGTATGGGAAGCATATATCAAAAAATTTGTTTTGATTTTATAAGTATTCTGTAAATTTTCTAAAGAATAAAAAGACCCCTTTTCATCAAGTAAATCAGATATGTACACTATATTCTTCTCAAACCATTTTTTATAGAAAACGGTTTTATTTCCAATTTTGATTTTGTTATTATTCAATGTTGGCTGGCTTATAAAGTCATACCAGAATTGAACTTTTATTTTATCTTGGACTATTTGAAATGCAGTAATGATATCTTTCCAGAAAGCAATGTTGATGTCTTTTTTAACAACATTTATATAATCAGATCCTGTTTTAATTAGCAATTCTAAGGAGACAATTTTATTTAACAATACTTTCCATTTTGTGTCTTGAGAATATAAAAAAATTTTTTATCCAAGATGATTTTAATCCTATGATGTAGTTATATATGTCCGTCATTTTTAGTCCACCATTTACATAGTCTTGTATTACTTGCTTTCTTTTAAGTTTGTCAACCTTAGACTGCCATAAAAAGTTTAAAAGAATTTCATTAAGATTCTTTATAAAGCTATTTGATGGAGAAGGTACACGTAGTGAAATAAAAAGATGATTCAATTGTGAAATAAGCAATGATTTAATAAGAGTTATTCTACAAGTGGTGTTATATGTCGTTTACTCCATTGATTTATGATATACTTAATTTTCACTAGTTTCTTATCATAATTGAGCTTGGGAATGTTCGTTAAGTCTACATCAAAGTTTATCCCTAAAAGTTTAAAGGTATGCATCCATTGAAAATTCATATCCTCACATAATTTGATAGACGAGTATTTTTTACTACCAATCCAGACTAATTGAGTTTTTGATACATTGATTTTAAGTCCAGAAATTTTGTAAAAGTTGTTTAACTCTTTAACTGTTTCTCTAAGAGACCTCTCAGAGCCATCTAATATAATAAGAGTGTCATCAGCATAGTGTGACAGTAAGTATTCAGTGTCATCAATATTAATTCCTTTTATGTCTTCGTTATTTTTTAATTTGAGGGCTAGAATTTCGACGCAAAGCAAAAAAATATAAGAAGATATGGGGTCACCTTGTCGACATCCACGTCCTAGCCTTAAAATATTTGACAGATGACCTGCATATGATACTGTTGAAGAGATGTTTTGTTGAAACACTGATATCCATTTTCTAAAAGATGGTCCAAAATTAAAAAATTTAAGCGTTTTATCGATAAATTTCCATGACACTGTATCAAAGGCTTTTTCAAAATCTATCATTAGTAATAAACTTGGTATGTCATTATTCTCAGTATACTGCATTAAGTCATAAATAAGACGTGTATTTTCACCTATATATCTTCCTGGAACAAATCCAGTTTGGTCTGTACTGATTATTGATCTGATTACTGTTTTAATTCTTTGGGCTATACATCCCGATCCAAATTCTTACACACTACATTTAATAAAGATTGGTCTCCAATTTTTCATGTAAAATTTACTTTTCCCGTCTTTTGGTATACAAGTTATTATACCTTGTTTTTGTGTTACAGATAATTCTCCCAATTTGTATCCTAAATTTAGTGACCTAATTACATAGTGTCCTAATTGTTTCCAAAATACTTTGAAAAATTCTGCAGTAAAGCCATTCACTTCCAGGGCTGTTGTTATTGGACATATTTTTCAATACACGTGTTGCTTCTTTATATGAAATATCACCCTCAAGGGAACCCTTTTGCATATCGTTAAGTTTAGTACTATTTGGGGTTCCAAAAATGGCGCCGTTCACGGATGGACACGCTGAGTGAGAGGTGCGACAGGCCGACCAAGTTAACGAGTTTGTGTGCGTCTACCGGGCTATAAATTATTGTGAACATATCGACGAATGTTTGGAGCATTTGTAGTATCAAATTCTGTGCATGGTACATTGGTGAAGTGATATTTTCTATTGGAAGTAGGATTCGAAGCGAACGTTACTGGCGTGAGTATATCTCTAGCACTTGATATATCAGAGTATATGAATACACTAGACAAATATTTCAAAATACCCACCGGAGGTGTTACCACTCGTAACAATGCTACTCCAAAATCAGTTAATATGAAAAAACAGTCTAAAGAAACCATCGTCTCAGAAAGCTCCCCAAAATTCACGCCCACAGAAAAAACTACATGCACAATGGATTCAATACAAACACAACTCAGCAAGATCAACAACGAGCTAAAAAGAACTATCAAAGTAAATGACATCAAATCAATAATCAAAGGTGTAGTAGAAGAACTATTTCAAAATCAACAATTGAAAAGAAACTGTATGAAGAAGTGACGAAATTAAGAGAAGAGAATGAGAAATTGAGGAATAAAAACAAGCGATTAGCTAGAGATATCGGAGATCACGATGAAGTTATCAACGATCTGCATAACAAACTAGAGGAAAATGTAATTATGACAAAAACAGCAGTTTCAAAAGCAAATTATAATAAGCAATATTCTAGAAAAAATAATATCTTCAAATTCCATGGATTTCATGAAAACAAAGGAGAAGATCTCCTCCAGGTTCTAAATGAAGTTCTGATAGAAGTGGGCACGCAGATAGAGGAAAAGTATTTGGTAGCGACACATAGGATCCCGGGGCAAAAAGATCGTCCACGACCCATTCTTATCAAACTGCGTAACGCAGAAACAAAAGCCAGAGTGATGAGGAAAAGATCAAGTATCAAAGCGCTGAAGAACAAAGTCAAGGTCACAGACGATGTGACAAAAGACAACTCTGAACTGATTTCCAAACTCTTAAAGGACGAAAGAATGAATTCAGCTTGGTACTTCAATTGATCGGTATATGGTCAGTGCGGTAATCGCAGGATCAAGTTTGACTTATTTGACGATATCGATAAAAAGCTACGGAAAAAGTAAATCCATTCAGTGTCGGTTCCTTCGGGCCGTGAGAGGGCTTCGCCCTCTATGACCCTAAATTACATGTAATCTAATATGATTACGGTGTGACCGTTGGGGCGAGCGCAGCATATCTGAATACATTTTCAAAAAATTTATATTGAAAACAAGGAAAACTGATCTGGTTCACTGTCAATACGTAGGATTACTGCCTTGCTCTTCTCGCCAATGTAGGAACCAGTTTAGCGGGAAATGCCAAACTCCCCGTCGAGGCCTCATTACGTCACCTACGAATAGACCTCTCCTATGTGACGCAGCACAATATACAGATTTGTATATTGTGAGTCCGCGATTATCACGCAGGCAAATAACACTAAAGAAGTAGTTCGCAGTGAAAAGTTTGAAGATATTGATATTAAGAGCATTAATATAAAAGTATGGATTTTATTTTAAACATGAAATGATCAAAAGATCATCAAAAAGTAGGGAGATTCTGTTCAAATTATTGTGTAAAGTAATGAACTTGATGTTTACGTTCTTGTTTTGAAAGTTGTTTACGTTTGACGTTATGTTTTTCGTCATTCTACAGTGACGTCACAGTGTACGCGGCCTAAGAAATCGCTCTCCCATAATGCCTAAGTGGAAGAGTTTGCTTTGTGAGCAAACGAACTCTGGTGGAAGTTTGCGGGAAATGCAACGAGCGTGTTGTGACGTAGCCTGGTAGTTGTGACAGTCACTGTTTACATTTCTTTAGACAATATTTTAAAAAGAAAAAGAAAGGGGGGAAAATATGATTGTCATCCTTTCCTTTCAAATAAGAAAGGTTTGTAAAACTTCAAAGATTTTTTTAATTATTATTTTACGAATCGAACCATCCGCCATTTTGTACGAGGGACTTCTGGGATTGGCGTCAAAACAAATTCTTCTTAGAGGTTGATATTTAGCTCGGATTATTTCCCGCGCTCTAGTCATTAGAGCTCGCAGTACGAGCCAGCGCTCCGCGCTGGCTCGCTGCCCTTGCTATAAATACTGGTGCTGGTGCACAAAACATGCTCTGAGCAGGTTCCCCTTTTTTGCTTTGATTTTCCCTCATTTGCGCTAATCCGCACCATCCCCACACCATCACAGTACCAAACATGGGGATTTAGACACTAGCTGTGCACAATCAAGAACCCTATCTGCCCTTCTCAAAAATCTACCTCTCATCTGAGGCCATCCACCTTCCCTCACAGCTACAGACCCTGCATGTTTTCACCGGAATTTCTTCAGCAACTGACCACGTGTCTTAGTTTCGTATTTGCACCCATCTATCTGCTAGGAATCATGGCGACACCTACATGTTGCATATCAACATTTTTACTAAGCACTCAGCTACATTTGACATGCATCTTAAAATTATTGTATACATTTTTACACATGTAATATCACTTCAAATACGGGGTAATTCCATTTTTTGAAAAAGTTGACCGGGCCTATAGTGCGAAACTGTCCCCTGCTACCTTTAAGAATTCTGACATCTCATGTCATTGACGTCAACTCCCATTTTTGACAAATCTGACTTATTCTGAGTGAAACTACACCAATACATCATGTCGACCGCCCTAAATGTGTACGCAATAAAATTATTTAAAAACCCTACATTTCTGTGTATGATGTTGTCATTTTTGAGTGATGAGAGTGTTCGAGTAAGATCCCTGTGCCTAACAAATAATATTACAAGTATATTGTATCTATGGTAAAAGTGACCTTATATGTGGTGCTACATGCTGAACATGTAATCATGAGAACCTGTGTAGAAAATGATGGATTAGAGAGAGATAAAGGGACAGAACTGTTCTTAAAATCAAGAAAATTTCCCACTTCACTGTCTACTTCTTTACATACTGTATATGTATAGACCTGAAATATGCTCTAATTAAGTAAACAACTCCCCAACAAGATTTTGAGTACCTGTTCTCTTCTTACATTCTATTCTATGCCATCCTAATAGTGAAAACTAAAGATTCATGCAATTCAGCCAAATGTCAAAGGGGAGGTGGCTTGTTTACAAGTACCACCCATAAATGAGAAAATGGTGTTGTGTTTTTTGTGTACAAAATGTCTCTAAAATGACTTATTTATCTATCTGCAAGTATTTTTTCATAAATATGTATCATGGTGCTGACAAGAAATGTGATCTACTGTACCTGAGACCTGTCAATCAGTACAATTTGTTAATTACATGTAGACCATGTAAAACTACATGTAATCTATGTAAAAAGAATACACAGTATATGAAGTACCCCAAATAACATTATTTTAACCACTAAGCTTATTTACATGTACTTACATGTCACTATGATACTTGACCAGATTCTGGTTTTCCATAGTACTAAAGCATAGCTTACCCCCCTTGACTCTGTTGTCTACCATTGTGACACTAATGTGATATATCTATTGAAATAAAGGGTTGTATTACATATCTAATACATTTATCTTGATAATATTAATGAAATTGACTGAATTCCATGGGTTTCAAAAAATGCCATTCTCTTAAAGGTGGCAGGGGACAGTTTCTTTGGTTTTCAAACATGTGGATAGGGGGTATACACCAAAGTCAGATTATGACAGACTAATGAAAAATCATATTTCCCTTTTATGTCAATACTTGTATTTCATATTAGTGTAGTTAATAAATTATGACCCTAAATTACATGTAATCTATAAATACTGGTGCTGGTGCACAAAACATGCTCTGAGCAGGTTCCCCTTTTTTGCTTTGACTTTCCCTCATTTGGGCTAATCCGCACCACCCCCACACCATCACAGTACCAAACATGGGGATTTAGACACTGTGCACAATCAAGAACCCCATTTGCCCTTCTCAAAAATCTACCTCTCATATGCGGCCATCCACCTTCCCTCACAGCTACAGACCTTTTGCTAGACCCTGCATATTTTCACCGGAATTTCTTCAACAACTGACCACGTGTCTTAGTTTCGTATTTGCACCCATCTATATGCTAGGAATCATGGTGACACCTACATGTTGCATATCAACATTTTTACTAAGCACTCAGCTACATTTGACATGTATCCTAAAATTATTGTATACATTTTTACACATGTAATATCACTTCAAATACGGGGTAATTCCATTTTTTGAAAAAGTTGACCGGGCCTATAGTGCGAAACTGTCCCCTGCTACCTTTAAGAATTCTGACATCTCATGTCATTGACGTCAACTCCCATTTTTGACAAATCTGACTTATTCTGAGTGAAACTACACCAATACATCATGTCGACCGCCCTAAATGTGTACGCAATAAAATTATTTAAAAACCCTACATTTCTGTGTATGATGTTGTCATTTTTGAGTGATGAGAGTGTTCGAGTAAGATCCCTGTGCCTAACAAATAATATTACAAGTATATTGTATCTATGGTAAAAGTGACCTTATATGTGGTGCTACATGCTGAACATGTAATCATGAGAACCTGTGTAGAAAATGATGGATTAGAGAGAGATAAAGGGACAGAACTGCTCTTAAAATCAAGAAAATTTCCCACTTCACTGTCTACTTCTTTACATACTGTATATGTATAGACCTGAAATATGCTCTAATTAAGTAAACAACTCCCCAACAAGATTTTGAGTACCTGTTCTCTTCTTACATTCTATTCTATGCCATCCTAATAGTGAAAACTAAAGATTCATGCAATTCAGCCAAATGTCAAAGGGGAGGTGGCTTGTTTACAAGTACCACCCATAAATGAGAAAATGGTGTTGTGTTTTTTGTGTACAAAATGTCTCTAAAATGACTTATTTATCTATCTGCAAGTATTTTTTCATAAATATGTATCATGGTGCTGACAAGAAATGTGATCTACTGTACCTGAGACCTGTCAATCAGTACAATTTGTTAATTACATGTAGACCATGTAAAACTACATGTAATCTATGTAAAAAGAATACACAGTATATGAAGTACCCCAAATAACATTATTTTAACCACTAAGCTTATTTACATGTACTTACATGTCACTATGATACTTGACCAGATTCTGGTTTTCCATAGTACTAAAGCATAGCTTACCCCCCTTGACTCTGTTGTCTACCATTGTGACACTAATGTGATATATCTATTGAAATAAAGGGTTGTATTACATATCTAATACATTTATCTTGATAATATTAATGAAATTGACTGAATTCCATGGGTTTCAAAAAATGCCATTCTCTTAAAGGTGGCAGGGGACAGTTTCTTTGGTTTTCAAACATGTGGATAGGGGGTATACACCAAAGTCAGATTATGACAGACTAATGAAAAATCATATTTCCCTTTTATGTCAATACTTGTATTTCATATTAGTGTAGTTAATAAATTATGACCCTAAATTACATGTAATCTATAAATACTGGTGCTGGTGCACAAAACATGCTCTGAGCAGGTTCCCCTTTTTTGCTTTGACTTTCCCTCATTTGGGCTAATCCGCACCACCCCCACACCATCACAGTACCAAACATGGGGATTTAGACACTGTGCACAATCAAGAACCCCATTTGCCCTTCTCAAAAATCTACCTCTCATATGCGGCCATCCACCTTCCCTCACAGCTACAGACCTTTTGCTAGACCCTGCATATTTTCACCGGAATTTCTTCAACAACTGACCACGTGTCTTAGTTTCGTATTTGCACCCATCTATATGCTAGGAATCATGGTGACACCTACATGTTGCATATCAACATTTTTACTAAGCACTCAGCTACATTTGACATGTATCCTAAAATTATTGTATACATTTTTACACATGTAATATCACTTCAAATACGGGGTAATTCCATTTTTTGAAAAAGTTGACCGGGCCTATAGTGCGAAACTGTCCCCTGCTACCTTTAAGAATTCTGACATCTCATGTCATTGACGTCAACTCCCATTTTTGACAAATCTGACTTATTCTGAGTGAAACTACACCAATACATCATGTCGACCGCCCTAAATGTGTACGCAATAAAATTATTTAAAAACCCTACATTTCTGTGTATGATGTTGTCATTTTTGAGTGATGAGAGTGTTCGAGTAAGATCCCTGTGCCTAACAAATAATATTACAAGTATATTGTATCTATGGTAAAAGTGACCTTATATGTGGTGCTACATGCTGAACATGTAATCATGAGAACCTGTGTAGAAAATGATGGATTAGAGAGAGATAAAGGGACAGAACTGCTCTTAAAATCAAGAAAATTTCCCACTTCACTGTCTACTTCTTTACATACTGTATATGTATAGACCTGAAATATGCTCTAATTAAGTAAACAACTCCCCAACAAGATTTTGAGTACCTGTTCTCTTCTTACATTCTATTCTATGCCATCCTAATAGTGAAAACTAAAGATTCATGCAATTCAGCCAAATGTCAAAGGGGAGGTGGCTTGTTTACAAGTACCACCCATAAATGAGAAAATGGTGTTGTGTTTTTTGTGTACAAAATGTCTCTAAAATGACTTATTTATCTATCTGCAAGTATTTTTTCATAAATATGTATCATGGTACTGACAAGAAATGTGATCTACTGTACCTGAGACCTGTCAATCAGTACAATTTGTTAATTACATGTAGACCATGTAAAACTACATGTAATCTATGTAAAAAGAATACACAGTATATGAAGTACCCCAAATAACATTATTTTAACCACTAAGCTTATTTACATGTACTTACATGTCACTATGATACTTGACCAGATTCTGGTTTTCCATAGTACTAAAGCATAGCTTACCCCCCTTGACTCTGTTGTCTACCATTGTGACACTAATGTGATATATCTATTGAAATAAAGGGTTGTATTACATATCTAATACATTTATCTTGATAATATTAATGAAATTGACTGAATTCCATGGGTTTCAAAAAATGCCATTCTCTTAAAGGTGGCAGGGGACAGTTTCTTTGGTTTTCAAACATGTGGATAGGGGGTATACACCAAAGTCAGATTATGACAGACTAATGAAAAATCATATTTCCCTTTTATGTCAATACTTGTATTTCATATTAGTGTAGTTAATAAATTATGACCCTAAATTACATGTAATCTATAAATACTGGTGCTGGTGCACAAAACATGCTCTGAGCAGGTTCCCCTTTTTTGCTTTGACTTTCCCTCATTTGGGCTAATCCGCACCACCCCCACACCATCACAGTACCAAACATGGGGATTTAGACACTGTGCACAATCAAGAACCCCATTTGCCCTTCTCAAAAATCTACCTCTCATATGCGGCCATCCACCTTCCCTCACAGCTACAGACCTTTTGCTAGACCCTGCATATTTTCACCGGAATTTCTTCAACAACTGACCACGTGTCTTAGTTTCGTATTTGCACCCATCTATATGCTAGGAATCATGGTGACACCTACATGTTGCATATCAACATTTTTACTAAGCACTCAGCTACATTTGACATGTATCCTAAAATTATTGTATACATTTTTACACATGTAATATCACTTCAAATACGGGGTAATTCCATTTTTTGAAAAAGTTGACCGGGCCTATAGTGCGAAACTGTCCCCTGCTACCTTTAAGAATTCTGACATCTCATGTCATTGACGTCAACTCCCATTTTTGACAAATCTGACTTATTCTGAGTGAAACTACACCAATACATCATGTCGACCGCCCTAAATGTGTACGCAATAAAATTATTTAAAAACCCTACATTTCTGTGTATGATGTTGTCATTTTTGAGTGATGAGAGTGTTCGAGTAAGATCCCTGTGCCTAACAAATAATATTACAAGTATATTGTATCTATGGTAAAAGTGACCTTATATGTGGTGCTACATGCTGAACATGTAATCATGAGAACCTGTGTAGAAAATGATGGATTAGAGAGAGATAAAGGGACAGAACTGCTCTTAAAATCAAGAAAATTTCCCACTTCACTGTCTACTTCTTTACATACTGTATATGTATAGACCTGAAATATGCTCTAATTAAGTAAACAACTCCCCAACAAGATTTTGAGTACCTGTTCTCTTCTTACATTCTATTCTATGCCATCCTAATAGTGAAAACTAAAGATTCATGCAATTCAGCCAAATGTCAAAGGGGAGGTGGCTTGTTTACAAGTACCACCCATAAATGAGAAAATGGTGTTGTGTTTTTTGTGTACAAAATGTCTCTAAAATGACTTATTTATCTATCTGCAAGTATTTTTTCATAAATATGTATCATGGTACTGACAAGAAATGTGATCTACTGTACCTGAGACCTGTCAATCAGTACAATTTGTTAATTACATGTAGACCATGTAAAACTACATGTAATCTATGTAAAAAGAATACACAGTATATGAAGTACCCCAAATAACATTATTTTAACCACTAAGCTTATTTACATGTACTTACATGTCACTATGATACTTGACCAGATTCTGGTTTTCCATAGTACTAAAGCATAGCTTACCCCCCTTGACTCTGTTGTCTACCATTGTGACACTAATGTGATATATCTATTGAAATAAAGGGTTGTATTACATATCTAATACATTTATCTTGATAATATTAATGAAATTGACTGAATTCCATGGGTTTCAAAAAATGCCATTCTCTTAAAGGTGGCAGGGGACAGTTTCTTTGGTTTTCAAACATGTGGATAGGGGGTATACACCAAAGTCAGATTATGACAGACTAATGAAAAATCATATTTCCCTTTTATGTCAATACTTGTATTTCATATTAGTGTAGTTAATAAATTATGACCCTAAATTACATGTAATCTATAAATACTGGTGCTGGTGCACAAAACATGCTCTGAGCAGGTTCCCCTTTTTTGCTTTGACTTTCCCTCATTTGGGCTAATCCGCACCACCCCCACACCATCACAGTACCAAACATGGGGATTTAGACACTGTGCACAATCAAGAACCCTATTTGCCCTTCTCAAAAATCTACCTCTCATATGCGGCCATCCACCTTCCCTCACAGCTACAGACCTTTTGCTAGACCCTGCATATTTTCACCGGAATTTCTTCAGCAACTGACCACGTGTCTTAGTTTCGTATTTGCACCCATCTATATGCTAGGAATCATGGTGACACCTACATGTTGTATATCAACATTTTTACTAAGCACTCAGCTACATTTGACATGTATCCTAAAATTATTGAATACATTTTTATACATGTAATATCACTTCAAATACGGGGTAATTCCATTTTTTGAAAAAGTTGACCGGGCCTATAGTGCGAAACTATCCCTGCTACCTCAACCTAACTCGTGAGATAAAAACTTGGCTAGCTTGGGAACCATTCAGGAATGAACATGACATTTATGTTTTTAGCTCACCTGAACCGAAGGTTCAAGTGAGCTATTCTGATCACATTTTGTCCGGCGTCCGTCTGTCTGTCTGTCCGTCTGTCTGTCTGTCTGTAAACTTTTCACATTTTCGACTTCTTCTCCAGAACCACTGGGCCAATTTCAACCTAACTTGGCCAAAAGCATCCTTGGGTGAAGGGCTTTCAAGTTTGTTCAAATGAAGGGTTATATCCCTTTCAAAGGGGAGATAATCACAAAAATGCAAAAATAGGGTGGGGTCATTTAAAAATCTTCTTCTCAAGAACCACTGGGCCAGAAGAGCTGAAATTTACATGAAAGCTTCCTGACATATTGCAGATTCAAGTTTGTTCAAATCATGGCCCCCGGTGGTAGGATGAGGCCACAAGGGGGGATCAAAGTTTTACATACAAATATATAGGGAAAAACTTTAAAAATCTTCTTCTCAAGAACCACTAAGCCACAAAAGCTGAGATTTACATGAAAGCTTCCTGACATAATGCAGATTCAAGTTTGTTCAAATCATGGGCCCCTGGGGTTGGATGGGGCCACAATAGGGGATCAAAGTTTTACATACAAATATATAGGAAAAATCTTTAAAAATCTTCTTCTCAAGAACCGCTAAGCCAGAAAAGCTGATTTTTGCATGAAAACTTTCTAACATAGTGCAGATTCAAGTTTCTTCAAATCATGGCCCCCGGGGATAAGATGGGGCCCCAAGGGGGGATCAAAGTTTTACACACAAATATATAGGGAAAAACTTTAAAAATCTTCTTCTCAAGAACCACTAAGCCACAAAAGCTGAGATTTACATGAAAGCTTCCTGACATAATGCAGATTCAAGTTTGTTCAAATCATGGGCCCCTGGGGTTGGATGGGGCCACAATAGGGGATCAAAGTTTTACATACAAATATATAGGAAAAATCTTTAAAAATCTTCTCAAGAACCACCGAGTCAGAAAAGCTGATTTTTACATGAAAACTTCCTGACATAGTGCAGATTCAAGTTTCTTCAAATCATGGCCCCCGGGGATAGGATGGGGCCCCAAGGGGGGGATCAAAGTTTTACACACAAATATATAGGGAAAAACTTTAAAAATCTTCTTCTCAAGAACCATTAAGCCAGAAAAGCTGATTTTTACATGAAAACTTTCTGACATAATGCAGATTCAAGTTTGTTCAAATCATGGCCCCCGGGGATAAGATGGGGCCCCAAGGGGGGATCAAAGTTTTACACACAAATATATAGGGAAAAACTTTAAAAATCTTCTCAAGAACCACTAAGCCACAAAAGCTGAGATTTACATGAAAGCTTCCTGACATAATGCAGATTCAAGTTTGTTCAAATCATGGGCTCCGGGGGTTGGATGGGGCCACAATAGGGGATCAAAGTTTTACATACAAATATATAGGAAAAATCTTCTTCTCAAGAACCACTGAGCCAGAAAAGCTGATTTTTACATGAAAACTTTCTGACATAGTGCAGATTCAAGTTTCTTCAAATCATGGGCTCCGGGGGTAGGATGGGGCCACAAGGGGGATCAAAGTTTTACATACAAATATATAGTTAAAATCTTTTTCTCAATAACCACTGAGTCAGAAAAGCTGATATTTACAAGAAAACTTTCTGACATAGTGCAGATTCAACTTTGTTCAAATCATGGTCCCCGGGGGGTAGGATGGGGCCACAAGTGGGGGGGGGGGGGAGTCAAAGTTTTACATACAAATATAGAAAAAAGCTTTAAAAGAACCATTGGGCCAAAGAAGTTGACATTTATATGAAAGCTTTCTGACATAGCGTAGATTCAAGTTTGCAAAGGGTAGTTTGGGCCATAATAGGGACCAAGGTTTTACATGCAAATATATATGGAAAGTCTTCAGATATGGGCCAAGGTGACTCGATCAGGTGAGCGATGTGGCCCATGGGCCTCTTGTTTGTGTTTTTGTGTTTGTCTTTGTGTGAAAGATGTGCGAGTGCTTGTGTTACTGGAAACTACATGTATGGTCAACAATATTTTTTCTTGTGTAGACGCAATGTTTACAATACGCAAAATGTTCATATTTATATCTTTTTATATACTATGTACATGCAAGACGTCAAATGAGCTTCAATATTGTGACATATAATTGTAGAGGTCTTGGTGGAATTGAAAAGAGAAGAGACGTACTTAATTACTTAAAACAAAAGAATTTCTCAATTTATTTTTTACAAGATACTCATTTTACCCTTGATGACTACAATCAAGTGAGATCTTTTTGGGGCTATGAGGTTTACATGTCTCCCGGCCAATCACATGCAAGAGGCACTGCAATTTTGTTCAATAACAATTTCGAATACATGGTGTTAAATGAACATAAAGATAAAGAGGGTAATTTACTTGTTTTAGAGATTAACATTTTCAAAAAGTATGATATCTTATTAGTAAATTCATATGGGCCAAACAATGATGATCCACATTTCTTTCAATCTATATCGGACATCATCTCAAACTTTCAAGGTGAATTCATTATTATGACTGGAGACTTTAATCTTGTTCAAGATGTAAATTTAGATTACTTTAACTACAATAATGCTAATAACAAAAAGGCAAGAGAAAAGGTTTTGGAATGAAGGATATACATTGTTTGAAAGATTCCTGGAGAGTGAAATATGAGCAAAGGAAAAGATACACATGGTTTAAAACTAATCCTATCAAAAAGGCTAGACTTGATTTTTTCTTAGTATCAAATGAATTTGCTAGACAAAATTGATATCAATCCAGGATATAAATCTGACCATTTGATGGTTCATATGGAAATTAAGTTAACTAAATTTGAAAAGGGTAAAGGCTTCTGGAAGTTTAATAGTTCACTACTCAAGGATCAGACCTATGTAAACAATATCAAAAATATTATACGTAAGGTCAAAGAACAATATGCCGTCTTGCCATAATCCTGCTTGCATACATATGATCAAGAATGATGAATTTCAGCTACTCATAGATGATCAGTTGTTTTTGAACAACTCTTGCTGAGCATAAGAGGTGCTACTATTCGTTATTGTTCCATAAAAAAGAAATTAAAAAACGAAAAAATACATTTAATTGAAGAAGAAATAAAGCATTCAGAATTACTAAGGAACAATGATGACTCCACAGAAATTGTACAAAAATTAAATGCTGCTCAAAAAAGTTTAGAGGAACTCAGAAAAGACTATATTAAGGGCCTTTTTATCAGAACAAAAACTTAAATGGATTGAGCAGGGAGAAAAACCATCGAAATATTTCCTCAGCCTAAAAAAAAGAAATTATATAAATAAAACTGTAAACAAACTTATACTCAGCAATGGTAATACTATTTCTTCAGAGACAGATATTTTAGCAGAAATTGAGAAATTCTACAAAAATCTTTATTCTAGTTATAATAATAAATTACAAGATGTGAACATTGATACCATTGATAAGAATGATGTTAGAATACTTGATGACAATTAACATGTCAAAAACATTAGAGGGATATATAAACAACGAAGAAGCCCTTTTAGCACTTAAAAATATGTCTAATGGTAAAAGTCCTGGAAGTGACGGATTTACTGCAGAATTTTTCAAATTTTTTTGGAAAGATCTTGGATGTTTTTTAATTAGGTCAATAAATTTTGGATTGAATGTGGGGGAACTGTCTGTAACACAGAAACAAGGCATTATATCTATATTACCAAAAGGAAACAAACCCAGAGAATTACTTACAAATTGGCGACCAATATCACTTCTTAATGTAACGTACAAAATTGCTTCTGCATGTATAGCAAACAGAATAAAAAATGTTCTTGATTTTCTAATACATGACAATCAAAAGGGCTTCCTCAAAGATAGGTTTATGGGGAAAATACGCGAGTGATTTACGATGTAATAGATTCTGTACATGAAAAACACATCCCAGGTATGCTCTTACTTGTGGATTTTGAAAAAGCATTTGACTCTATATCATGGAAATTTATGTACAAAACCAAATTTCGCTCATGATCTTATCAAATGGGTATCAGTGTTGTACAATAAGGCCAAATTATGTGTTATTCAAAATGGTGTTTTTTCACAATTTTTTGAAATTGGCAGGGGTTGTCTTCAAGGTGGTCCAATATCTCCTTATTTATTCAACCTTTGTGTCGAAATTTTAGGCCATATGATAAGACAAAACAAAAACATCAGGGGCATTAAAATAAATAAAGAAAGAATTTGTTTAATACAATATGCAGATGACACAGTTTTATTTTTGGATGGATCAGAAAAAAGTGTTTCAATTTTCAAAATTTTCAGGTTTAAAACCCAATATTTCCAAAACCAAATCAGTTTTGATTGGTTCTAAGATTAATACTAAAGATACTTTTTGTAGTGATACTGGATTACAATGGACAACAGAACCATTCACAGTTTTAGGCATTAAATATACTGTAAACCTTAAGAACATGGAAAAGCTTAATTTTGATAACAGACTTAGTTATCCAGAAAGAAATAACCCAATGGTCAAAAAGAAATATTTCTCCCATAGGAAAAATTACAGTTGTGAAAAGTTTGTTTCTATCAAAATTTACGCACTTGTTCATTTCACTTCCCAAACCAAGTTTACAGTGGATAAAGCAACTTATAAAAGCCTTTTACAAATTTATATGGGGGAACAAAATGGAGAAAATTTCTAGAAAAACACTAAATTTGGATTTTGAAAATGGCGGGTGTAGAATGACCAATATAGAAACATTTATCAAGTCTCTCAAACTAACTTGGTTTAGGAGACTTTTTACAACTAATTCTACAAGTAGCTGGATAAGCTTATTTTCTGAAATTACTGGTTGTAACATTACAAAATTGTGTCATATTGGACCTGTTTACTGTAAACAAAAAGCAAATTCCACTAGAAACTCTTTTTGGAAAGAAACTCATTTTACTTTGCAGAATTTTTGGAAAGTTTTGAAATGAATGATTTTCATATTTTGTTTGAACCCCTATAGTATAATGATAAAGTAAAGATTCAAAATAAACACATATTTTGCAAGCAATTATATGACAAGGGGTTTCAGATAATATGTGATTTATTAGATAAGCAAGGCAACTTTATCAGCTACCAGAGTATCACAAATGATTACTCATGATTCAGATTCCATTTACTACATATGAGGGATTGAAACAAGCTATTGTGCACTCATGGCCAAATATCAAAATGCTTGTACATGATACAACTTTTCAACCATATGAACCTGAATTCATTAATTTTCTATGCAAATACAAAAAAGGTTCTAGGAATATTTATGACTATTTAATATCAAAATCACAGCATCGACCTATTTGTGAAAACAAATGGGTTAATGATTTAAATTTGCAATTAGATCTAAATTGGAAACATGTATATACGAACATCAAATCTGTAACAAAAGATTCAGGACTGATTTGGTTCAACTATAGAATCATTCATAGAATATTAGGTACTAACAAACTCCTACATATATCAACAAGAGGCCCATGGGCCACATCGCTCACCTGGGTCACCTTGGCCATTATCTGAAGACTTTCCATATATATTTGCATGTAAAACCTTAGTCCCTATTATGACCCAAACTACCCTTTGCAAACTTGAATCTACACTATGTCAGAAAGCTTTCATGTAAATGTCAACTTCTTTGGCTCAATGGTTCTTGAGAAGAAGATTTTTAAAGCTTTTTCCTATATTTGTATGTAAAACTTTGACCCCCCCCCCCCCCCCCCCCCCCCCACTTGTGGCCCCATCCTATCCCCCAGGGGCCATGATTTGAACAAAGTTGAATCTGCACTATGCAGAAAGTTTTCTTGTAAATATCAGCTTTTCTGACTCAGTGGTTCTTGAGAAAAAGATTTTAACTATATATTAAAACTCTGATCCCCCTTGTGGCCCCATCCTACCCCCGAGGCCATGATTTGAACAAACTTGAATCTGCACTATGTCAGAAAGTTTTCATGTAAAAATCAGCTTTTCTGGCTCAGTGTTTCTTGAGAAGAAGATTTTTCCTATATATTTGTATGTAAAACTTTGATCCCCTATTGTGGCCCCATCCAACCCCAGGGGCCCATGATTTGAACAAACTTGAATCTGCATTATGTCAGGAAGCTTTCATGTAAATCTCAGCTTTTCTGGCTTAGTGGTTCTTGAGAAGAAGATTTTTAAAGTTTTTCCCAATATATTTGTGTGCAAAACTTTGATCCCCCCTCCCCCCTTGGGGCCCCATCTTATCCCTGGGGGCCATGATTTGAACAAACTTGAATCTGCACTATGTCAGAAAGTTTTCATGTAAAAATCAGCTTTTCTGACTCAATGGTTCTTGAGAAGAAGATTTTTAAAGATTTTTCCTATATATTTGTATGTAAAACTTTGATCCCCTATTGTGGTCCCATCCAACCCCAGGGGCCCATGATCTGAACAAACTTGAATCTGCATTATGTCAGGAAGCTTTCATGTAAATCTCAGCTTTTGTGGCTTAGTGGTTCTTGAGAAGAAGATTTTTAAAGTTTTTCCCGATATATTTGTATGTAAAACTTTGATCCCCCTTTGTGGCCCCATCCTACCACCGGGGGCCATGATTTGAACAAACTTGAATCTGCAATATGTCAGGAAGCTTTCATGTAAATTTCAGCTCTTCTGGCCCAGTGGTTCTTGAGAAGAAGATTTTTAAATGACCCCACCCCATTTTTGCATTTTTGTGATTATCTCCCCTTTGAAAGGGACATGGCCCTTCATTTGAACAAACTTGAAAGCCCTTCACCCAAGGATGCTTTTGGCCACGTTAGGTTGAAATTGGCCCAGTGGTTCTGGAGAAGAAGTCGAAAATGTGAAAAGTTTACGGACAGACAGACGGACGCCGGACAAAATGTGATCAGAATAGCTCACTTGAACCTTTGGTTCAGGTGAGCTAAAAATTAAAAACTCTCCACTTTCTTCAATATGTGCACTAGAACCAGAAACAATAAAGCATATCTTCTTTTTATTGTCCTTCTGTCTCTACACTATGGACAAAATTATCAGATTGGATTTTTCAAAAATCTGGTAAAAGAATGGGATTTAGTGTACAAACTGTTGTTTTTGGTTTAATTTCCAGAAAAAGAACACATGGTTTTAAACTTTATAATCCTCTTAGTAAAGAGATACATATTCCAATACTCAAGAAAGAATGTCAATATTGTTTTTGATGATGTTTTGAAATGTTTATATGATTACTACATTTTGGAGGAAAAACTTGCAGAACAAATATTTTACAAAAAGAAATGGTCTAAATGGAAATGTCTTTTCAATTAATGATGACAGCATTTCTTCTTCTTCTTTTTTCAACAATAAGTACTAGAATACACATGTAATTGTCTATATCACTTTCTTTAATCTGTATAAGAGTGTGAGTAAAAGGTGTATATGTATTTGTTGAAAATGATGAAAACAATAAAAAAAAAAAAGTTTAGTACTATTTGTTTCAGATAAGATTTCATTTAAATCAAAGTCACATAAATCACTCTTATTTTGATAGAGGTTTCTATAATAATTTTCTATTTCCTGAAGGATATGTTTTTGTACTGTAATTTCATCAGTGCTATGTTGGTCGTTTAATACAGGTACAATATATAGGGCAACTTCTTGGGGGGAACTTTTTATGGTCACCTACGACAGTGAGTCGCTTAATACAGTGGGTCACTATGGCACTTTTGACTGTATTATTATGTCCAGTTTAATCCTTGACCTTTGACAATGTGACCTCAAAATCAATAGGGGTCGTCTACTCCTTGGGATGTACCAGTGTACCAAGTTTGATGTCTGTCAAGCAAAGGGTTCTCAAGATATCGAGCGGACAGTATATTCTCATGTCCAGTTTGACACTTCATCTTTGACCATATGACCTCAAAATCAATAGGGGTCATCTTCTCTTCAAGATCTATCAGTGTACCAAGTTTGATGTCTGTCAAGCAAAGGGTTCTCCAGCCATTCAGTGGTCAGTATATTTCTATGTCCAGTTTGACCCTTGACCTTTGACCATGTGACCTCAAATACAATAGGGGTCATTTATTTTTTAGGATGTACCAGTGTACCAAGTTTGATGTCTGTCAAGCAAGGGTTCTCGAGATATTGAGCGGACACTGTGTCTTCCTATGTCCAGAGTGGATTGACCCTTGACCTTTGACCATGTGACCTCAAAAACATTAGGGGCCCTCTTCTATTCATAACCAACCCACATATAAAATATCATTAAGATCAAGTGAATGGTTCTCAAGATATTGAGCGTACAACATGTAGTCTACTGACCGACCAACCATCATGTGCAAAGCAATGCCTCTCATCTTTGAAGGGGGGCATAAATATCATTATGATCAAGTGAATGGTTCGTAAGATATTGAGCGTACAACATGTGGTCTACCGACCGAACAATACACTGACCGACCAACTGACAGGTGCAAAGCAATATGCCCCTCTTCTTTGAAGGGGGGGGGGGGGGGGGGTATAAATATAGATAAGACGGGCATTGAGAGTATTGCATAAGCAATACATCAATGTCCCCTACCGGCGCCCCCATTAATTGACGGATGTAATAGTCTACATGAATGTACATTTAATGTTGTTTGACCTTCAACTGTGACCTAAAGCATTGGCACCAAGTCATCATGTTTAACAGTATCGAATTAGTTTGTTTAGTTTATACAGTTGACGCATGCTGTTTTTATCAGTTTTGAAATACATTCAAACCTTGTTATCTAAAACTCGATGGAATCGAGAGAGAAATTCAAGATACCCGAGATATTGAGGGTAAAATAGTTACAGAATAAGTGGTTGGGACTTCCGAATCACTTCGACATATCCATGGTATTCGAGATATTGGTGTTCGAGATACCAAAGTTCAACTGTAGTTAAGGGCCTCCGTGCCGAGTGGTTAGAGCATCGCGGTCAAAATCACACAGCCTCTCACCTCTGGTCGGCACAGGTTCGAATCCTGCTCGGGCCGGTAAGTGAGAAAGTTTCCCAGTTTACTTTCAGAAGGTCGGTACATTGTATCTGGGTTCTCTCTAACTTTAGTCTTATTCAGAACTCTATAATTTTTAAATTCATGTGCAATTCATAAATATGCAGCCAGGGTTTTATCCAGCATTTAGATGTTACTACCCATTTTATATTTAAGGGGAATTTTTGATAAATCCAGTCATGAGCTTCCAGGGGATGGGGATGATCGAGGGACATCCATGGAATATAATATCCACAGATTATAACAGCCATATATTAAATTGATTGATTACTCATTTTATCTATATTGTAAGTCTGACAATTATAGAAAATCACTTAGAATTTAAAAAAAAATGATTTTCGTTGAAAATTCTTAATTCTTACACAATTTTGTGAAGTTTCTACAAATGAAGAGGATTTTTTTATCTGTTGAAGGGGAAATATCCATTTGTTGCCAAAGGGGAAAGGTACCTTTTACCGGTAGTAAAAATAACCTAGATAAATCCCTGGCAGCATATATCCAAATTTGGGTTTGATAACTATAACTATAAGAACCCAGAAAATTCTGTACCCAATCATCATAATATGTACCCTTTCTCTAGTTTCGATGCAGTTCAAAAAACATCAAATCTGGATCACCCAGTTACATGTACCGTCTTTGCAAATAATATGTGTGTGAAATAATTGTGCAAATGAAACACAAAACAAAACACCCATATAACATTCACATCTGCATTGTAATTACTTGTAAAGGACTTCTGAACCCTGTTCGTAATACTACCTACTCTCAACTGTTCAAAGGCTGATTTCGAATACCTGCGATTTCAGTCAGATTGCAGAAATACAGTAAATTGAGCACTGCTGACTGATCAGACTTTGCTTATCAACAGATTTGATATATATTTTCATTGATATGTTCCTTTTGTGATTAATGATCTTAAAATCGTAAATTAATGAAATGATTATTTACACAATCAGCGACCGTATGTTTCGTCAACTGCCTTTATTCAGATGTCCTATTTTTACAACCTTTCCACCAGAACATGATCCCAATTCCTATGAATATGAATTTTTAAAACAAGAAAATTTATTAGTATTTAATCAAACCAAACACCTCACAGTTGCAAACAATTCAGTTTCTGACACCTACAGAGAGCCATACTTTATTTTGCTTCCACAATCCTCATAAGCATGCGTACAGTAACGTCTGATTTACTTGTGTAATAACCACTTTTATAAAAGCCCATGTGTTTCAAAGGTCAGCATATCACTGTCACGCAAACACTTGAGCATGCAGATAATTGACCATAAGTTCAAACATCTATGAGACTCAGACAAATTTGCCAAAATCTTAGCCAATTTAAGATTGATATCCGAATTTTCACTAGCGCATACAGACTAGTGCCATAGAGAGTTTAATTTACTTAAGTCCGACAAGATTTTTACAGACATGTGGTAATTTCAAACTCCAAGAACTCTATAATACTTTTAAATTCAATTCATAAACATGTAGCATACAAGTGTATATTCTAAATGTATGGAGCACCAAACTAACATATAAACTCAAATAATTGAAGAGATCTTTAATTATTTGGAGATATCATCAATTCATTTCATACGTGCAACAATTCAATTAAAGATCTCTTCAATTAATTTATGATATCTTCAATTCTGAATTATTGCACACATTAATTGAATTTGAATTTTTGAATTGGTGATGCTATTATTTATTCTGTTGAATTGATGAGCACTATAATTGAATTATTGTTTTCTTCAAATGAATTGATATCAATAAATGAACTGAAGAGAGCAATAATTCAATTAATGTGTGCATCAATTCAATTCTATTCACTGTAAACTCTGGTGCCCTGGGCCAAACAGTGTTGTGTGTCACAACCATTTTACCGAAGACAACTTCATCATGGTAACTTCACACAGTATTAAGTAACATTTTGAATATAAATAGTTTTCAATGGTATTAAACGATGTTTTGTTAACATAATTAAATGTTGAATATGAGAGTTTTATAAAGTTACAGTATAGTGTTAATTTACACTTCTGTAATTCTATATTACATGTATATTTGAAGATATACCATGAACTATTTACAGAATGTTTCTTGAAAAGTAATTTTAAAAAAAATGAATAAATTTTTAAAAAAGTTACAGTTACTAGACTGTTTTTGCCAGGGACTCGGCCGAATTACCGAAATGCCCTTGATTTACTGAAATGCCTCCAGAAATTACCGAAATTCCCCTCTAAATGATTATATTAATGCATATCAAGTTTATACATATGTTAAATTTTGATAATAAAATGCTAACTTGTGATTGTAAATATAAAAAATCAATATATGCACCCAGGGGTGCATGAGCCGAGTTGCATGGGATACATTGTAAAGTCAGGAATGATGTGGCATATTTATAATTGTGAAGAACTAATTACAGTTTTAAATTTTTTGAGTTACTGTCCAGAAACCATATTTGTCTGAAGTTTTCAATCTATTTTCGGTCACTGTGACCTTGACCTTTGTTCTTCAAAATCAATAGGGGTCTTGCTTTGCTGGTATCCAACAATATGTTCAAGTTTCTTTTGATTCAAATTAAAAAATTTCGAGTTATCCTCCGGAAACCAAATTTTTTGAAATTTTAAATCTATTTTCGGTCACTGTGACCTTGACCTTTGACCTATTTTCTCCAAAATCAATAGGGGTCTTCCTTACCTTGTACCTAACAATACATTGAAGTTTCATTTGATTCAGATTTAAACTTTCTGAGTTATCATCCGGAAACGAAATATTTCTGAAATTTTCATTCTATATTCAGTCACTGTGACCTTGACCTTTGTTCTCCAAAATCAATAGGGGTCTTCCTTACCTGGTACCCAACAATATATCAAGTTTCATTTGATTTGGATTTAAACTTTCTGAGTTATCATCCGGAAACCAAATTTTTCTGAAATTTTCATTCTATTTTCGGTCACTGTCACCTTGACCTTTGACCATTTTTTTCCAAAATCAATAGGGGTCTTCCTTACCTGGTGCCCAACAATATATCAAAATTTCATTTGATTAGATTGTAAACTTTTCGAGTTATCATCCGGAAACCAATTGTTGACGCCCAACCACCTGCATCACCAAACCAATAGCTGAGTTCAACTTCATTGCAACTCAGCTAAAAATTGTGTTCAATTGATGTTTGTTTGAATTGTTCCTTATTGATTTTTTAATTAACTTACATGATAAAATAAATAGTGTCTATTCTCACTAAAACCCGAAATTTGACCGCAGAGAACTTTGGGAAAAAAGATAATATCTTCCTATGTCAAGAGTGGATTGACCATGTGACCTAAAAATCAATAGGGGTCATCAACTCCTGAAGATGTACCAGTGTACCAAGTTTGATGTCTGTCAAGCAAAGGGTTCTCAAGATATTGAATGGACAGTATATTCCTATGTCCAGTTCGACCCTTGACCTTTGACTGTATGACCTCAAAATCAATAGGTGCCATCTTCTCCTGATGATGTACCAGTGTACCAAGTTTGATGTCTGTCAAGCAAAGGGTTCTCAAGATATTGAACAGACAATATATTCCTATGTCCAGTTTGACCCTTGACCTTTGACCAGGTGACCTCAAAATCAATAGGTGTCATCTTCTCCTGAAGATGTACCAGTGTACTAAGTTTGATGTCTGTCAAGCAAAGAGTTCTCAAGATATTGAACAGACAATATATTCCTATGTCCAGTTTGACCCTTGACCTTTGACCATGTGACCTCAAAATCAATAGGGGTCATCTCCTGAAGATGTACCAGTGTACTAAGTTTGATGTCTGTCAAGCGAAGAGTTCTCAAGATATTGAGCAGACAGTATATTTCAATGTCCAGTTTGACCCTTGACCTTTGACCAGGTGACCTCAAAATCAATAGGGGTCATCTACTCCTGAAGATGTACCAGTGTACCAAGTTTGATGTCTGTCAAGCAAAGGGTTCTCAAGATATTGAGCGGACAGTATATTCCTATGTCCAGAGTAGGTTGACCCTTGACCTTTAACTTTTTGACCTGAAAAACAATAGGGGTCCTCTTCTTTTCATAACCAACCCACATATGAAATATCATTACGATCAAGTGAATGGTTCTCAAGATATTGAGCGGACAACATGTAGTCTACCGACCGACCGACAGGTGCAAACCAATATGCCCCTCTTCTTTGAAGGGGGGCATAATATATATATTTCCTTCGATTGAAGTGTCTTTTTATTCTTTTTTCTTCAGAGGGGGGGGGGGGGGGGATTTTACACAATCCATAATCTTTCAATATATCACTTTCAAAATTTATTTAAAGTGGTATTTTGGTAGTTTTAGGGGGCATTTTAGTAATTTCTGGGAGCATATAAGTAAATCATGGGCATTTTGGTAATTTGAGGTACCGCTGTATGATTGAGAATATATATACTACAGATCTAGATTCTGTAAGTTTCAAAACAATGTTATACTAACGAAGAAAACTAAAAAGATCGGTTAAGGTGACCTGGTCCGATTCTCGCTAATCATAATACTGTGTCTCTTCAAAATATTTTAATTCTAAAACATACATCTATTCTTATAAATTAACAAATTTTGCCAATAAACTCCGAAACGCTTGCTCCAGAGTTACTGCTTGCACCTTCAATATTGTTTCATATGTGAGGTGAAGTCCGTAAGCTATAACAGAATCTTACTTGATTAGTAAATATCATAAGTTAAATTAAATCCCTACTTTTGTTTTTGATGAACTACCCTGAAATAGCAAAAATGAGAGTAAAGTGGCGTTTGGCGAATCTAATCCAGTTTTCTTTTTACTTAAAATTTAAAATGACAACTTAAGAAAATGCGATATGAAGTAAATCTGTTGTTTATCGATGCTTGATTTTGATCTAACAGAAGAAATCAGTTTTGATGATTGTTTATTAAATAAAAAATGCCTGTTTGTTCCTTTAATCCGTGAATTTAGTCTTGAATCATCTTATGGAAATCTCAAGAACGAAGCGCCCAGAATGAGGCAACATCATAGACGCTTAGGTCAACAACCAGTCGTACATTCTTGAGACTTCCCGGCAAGCCGAGGAGTTGCGATTGGTTTACAACATGATCAGCATAAAATTGTGTAGGTGTTCAGTATTAGTTATACCTATGATAGTTTTGACTAAGGCCCATATTTATCAATTAATGAAGGTTTATAATTATATTACTTATATACATCCCATTCAACGGAGGTCCCATCCCCCTCCCGAGACCAACTTGACACATCGATAAATTTAAACAGAAAAGTTTTTATTTTGGTTGATTGATTGATTGAATATTGTTTAACAACGAGAATATTTCACTCATATGGAGACATCACCACTGCCAGTGAAGGGCTGCAAAATTTCGGCCTATGATCGACGCTTATGGCCTTTGATCAGGGAGGGATCTTTATCGAGCCACACCTGCTGTGACATGAAACCTCAGTTTTTGCGTCTCATCTGAAGGACCGCCCCATTTAGTCGCCTTCTACGACAAGCAAGGGGTACTGAGGACCTATTCTAACCCGGATCCCCACGGGATTATTTTCGGTTGAACATGTTTTGTAATGACACAGATCTTGAAAGTAGGCCCAAGTAATAAGTCAAAAACTGTCCAATATGTCAGATATCGAATGGTGCGGGACTGTTCTGGGAAGTTTGCACCATATAACAATTAAAACATTTGACCGAAATTAGGTTGTACAGTACCTGCCAATGTCCAGGAAATCAGGCCACTGTTTATAATATAGCAGTTTTTTGTTTGTCGTTCATAATATAGTGCATTATGTTTTCGATTTTTGCGTTTAACAAGATAAAATGACGTGTATTCATAATTTCGCTCTCAAATTGTCACAGTCTGGACATTACCATTATAAACACATTCGCAATACTGAGTTTCAAATTTTGAAATTATTCATGAACGACCGTTCATCTTGCCTTTCGTCAATGATTCAGCATGACGGATTATAATTGCATTCCTAAAATCATTGGGTCGCGTTCTCAGATATTCAGCAACTATATGTACGGTAACAGAACAAATGGTTTTTACATCTAGATAAAGAAGTAAAATACAATTGTTGTTGTCTTCATTTTATTCATTTATGTTTCAGGAGATAGAGGACAAAGTTTCATCAGGATTAGACATAGTGTAGAGGAAGAAATAAATAAAATTGTCAGAAATCTGGTTGTTTTGAGAGCACCATTTTTTTTTTTATTTCAGAGTAGGGCATTGTTTAATTTGTTTTCTCAGATTTAGTGAATATACTGAGCGATTGACCAATTAAAATGTAATTAATATTGATTAATAAAGAAACTGGTGTCAAAATGAAAGCAACAAAAAACAAAGTGAACTTGATTTTTGAAGCTTTAAAGTTTGGCATATGGACGTTATGTAATCGGTCAAACGTACATCACAATATACACACCGATCTTATTTGTCAAGAAAGACAAATATCGCTTGTTTTCATTGTCAAAAACATTAAATATGTTATCTTTACACATCTAAGCTATTTTAATAACTGTATGTCTTACAGTTACGGAAATTTTCAACTTCAAATATAACTGATGAAGTTTCGGTCAAAAAGTAACGTCCATACGATTAGTCAGTCAAGCGAATCTGAATCACATGCACTTGTTACATCCGTGCAGTTTTGAAGAATAGACTCGCTTTGTGTTCAGCATCACCAGTTCTTATGCACAATTAACAGAAATGGTTTCAAGATGGAGGTAGGTCGAATTCGGTCAATGTTGTTGTACATGTTAAGGCATCCGACCCACATTAGCTGATTTTTATAAAATGTATATCAAGGTGTTTATTATGACCATAATTGATGCTAAAAGGTATATCTAAGTTTTTAATTGAAAATTCACCACAAAAACACCTTATATTATCAATTATTTATATTTCCCCTGCATGCTTAATGCTCCAACTTTTTTTTTTAAATAATGAAATAAAATAAATAGACATTTAAAGCTTTATTCTATTATCATAGCATAATTTTGATTATAAAACACTTCTAACCTCAAAAAGACAGACTGACCATGAGAAAACATGAAAAAATAAGAATTCAAGTGCAAAAAGGTGAAATGCACAAAATTGCTATTTTTAAAAAAAATAATGCAAAAATTTCACAAATAATTTGCTGTAAATGAAGTTCAATCCCTATATTGTTGTTTAGCACAATTATAGAGATATTTACCATAGAAAACTTAAAATATGCTAATAAGAATTCAAGTGCAAAAAGGTGAAATGTACAATATCACTATTTAAAAAAAGAATAATGCAAAAATTTCACAAATAATGTACTGCAAAACTGCAAATGAAATTCAATCTCTATATTTTTGTTTAGCACAATTATAAAGAGATTTACCGTAGAAAACTTAAACTTAAAATATGCTATGTTGACACCCCCCCCCCCCCCCCCCCCCCCCCATACAAACATCTTAACATTGAAAAATATATTTTGATGAAACATTCCCATCTGAATAAAGAATTAACAAATATATGAAAAATGTATCATTAAAACAATGAAAGCATGGGAACTCTAACAAAACGATGATAAGTGTCACTAACCTTGACCTGACCTTTAATCATCAGGACAATGCTCATTATCATATAAAGTTGACTTTTCACATCTAAAGACCGAACAGCTAATGTATCAAATTCAACACAAAACATGCTTATAAATAATATTTCCCAACAATTTTTATCTTTGGTAACACGTGGTTTCTCAATACAATTTTTTGCAGTAAAAATATTTCTCAGACCATCTTCACCATCTCTCTGCCAAACAAGATTTCACATAAAAATTAAGGTTATACATTATCACACAAGCTCAATTTAGAGAGTTTATAATTTGTTTTGTAAACACAGATTGTGGTATGTTATTGTTTACGAAAATTTCAAAAGAAATGGATTTCGATCTAAATTTATTATATCTTTCACATTTCAAACATTTTTGGGGTAAAACGTGTTATCTAAAAGTAAAAATTTGTGACTATGCAAAATTAAGATGCTTTATATTACAAAATCAATATTTCACTTGTTTGTACACATAAAATGACTCGAGTCTTTGTTTACATAACACATATTTAAGGCTAAAATATTGCTTTTATTGTTGCATTCAGAAATACAAAATTTTGGCTGTCAACATTAGATGAGTTATCTTTTCAATGTTTAACATCAAAAATGAAAAATATTTTTATCAAAAATCGTGAACCAGTCCCTTTAATACATAATGCAGACAATGATATTAGTTAGCATTCAAAATATTGAAGAACCAGGGTTTGACATTTACTTTTTTGAGCACTAGACCAATCGGGCTACTTCAAATAATTTTTGCTGGACCTGACCTTACATCCACTAGCCTGACCAACTTTCCAGAAAAAATCTAATAGATTCTCCATAACTAAATACTTAATTTAAATGACAAACGTTAAGTTTGAACTAAAATGCATTTAATTGTTGCAAACAAATCTTTAGTCTCATCATTCAATTTCATGCTTTTACTTTCAACATATTTTCAGTTTCTTTAAATTCTTACCGGCACGGAAATTCTTTAATCCATTTAGAATAAAACGACCTCAATATATTTTTTTTTAATTTCTATTTCATAAGCCCTGCTTTGTTTCTTCCCAACGTTTTCCTTTTTTCTCTTTCTTGGGACATCTTTTACTTTCCTTGAGAACGAGAATTCGTATTTGAATATAAACATTCCCGCACATATGTAAACACCGAAAAATTGCTGTTCACGACATAATTCATTAACTTGATAAACACTTTCTTATATTCAATTCAAATGAACTGGGTTTTTTTTAATGAAAATGAATTCAATAATTCTATTTAACCAAAACATAACTTTACACACATTAACATTGTGTAGATATCGTAGAACATCACTTCCGACCACGACTTATTAGAACTAAAAATAGAGATTATGTCATCATGCAGTCCAAAATTGCTCGCAAACTCTTTACAGTTTTTTTTTAAGAATAAAATATCTTATGATTTAAAGTAAAGTTTCTTTTTTAAACACGACCAGTCGGACTAGTAAATCAACATTTTACCCGACCGGACCTATCATTTAGTAGACTCGGTTGGTCGGACGTGCCTAGTGTCAAACCCCGAGAACGTTTTTGTTTTGTTTTTAAAGAACCTTGCCTGCAGAAGTGGAAATTGTCTGAAATTTATAGAAAATTTTAAAGTTGATTTATTAAACAAAAAAATCTGCATCGCGATGTATTTTTTCTCCACAACATTGTTCTGTATAACAAATGAATTGACAGAAAAATTATGCTAGCCTAACATTTACACTTTGAGTTCTTTAAATGAATGGCAAAAATAAGATTTCATAAGGTGAAATGTATTCATTTTACTTACAAGTACATGTGCATGTATATGTTCAGTGTCCATTTTCCTTTATTTCCAAAAAAAAATTTGTGTTATTTATCCTTGTGAATGCATCAATGTTAATGAATTAAATTCAATAAAGTGTATGTGCCTTTTGAGGCTGTTGCCATGTAAGGTATCTCTTTGTTTCTTTCTTTATGGGTCACCTGAGTAAACTCAGGTGACATATTGCAATTGGTTGTCGTCCGTCATGCGTTAACAATTGAACATTTTTAACTTCTTAATAACTACCAGTCCTGACCAATTCTTTTCAAATTTGGTATGAAGCATCATTTGGACAAGAGGGACATAAAATGTAAATTTCAGGACTCCAGCACCCCTGGGGCCTTAGGGGCGGGGCAAAAACTGCCCAAAATTGACCAATTTTCAAAAATCTTCTTCTCAAGAACCACACACATGTAAGAAAAACTTAATGTATAGTGATATAGAGCAGGAAAGCCTGTATCAAAATTGTAAATTTCATGATCCCCGGGGTAGGGGTTCTGACCCCAGGGCGGGACCAAACTTGTCATATAGTGTTTATGTGTAAAACACTTAAATAACATCTTCTTTTAAGTGCTATTGATACTAAATTGAAAGTAAATAGACATTTAGAAAGAACAGGTAGTCTTTTACCAAAATTGTGAATTTAATGATCCCAGGGGTAATGTGTTGGTATCAGGGTGGGGCCAAAATGGTCAGTTATTAAATGTGTGAACAATAGACATTTTTAACTTTTTCTTGATAACATTTCTTTTCAAATTTGGTATGAAACGTATTTGGAACATTAAGGGAACATAAATTGTAAATTTCATGATTCCTGCACCCCTGGGGTCTTAGGGGCAGGGCAAAATCTGCCCAAAAATGACCAATTTTCAAAAATATTTTTCTCAAGAACCACACACATGTATAAAAAAAAAAATTAAAAATTAAAAAAATAAATGCATAGTGATGTAGAGCAGGAAGGCCTCTACCGAAATTGTAAATTTCATTATCCCTGGGGTAGGGGTTCTGACCCCAGGGTGGGGCCAAACTTGTTATATAGTGTTTATGTGTAAAACACTTAAATAACATTTTCTTTAGTGCTTTTGATATTAAATTGAAACTATATGGATAGAGCAGGTAGTCTTTTACCAAAATTGTAAATTTGATTTTCCCCAGAGTAAGGGTTTTGAGGGCAGTGAAGTTTTAAGAACACATTTTGTTTTATACTGTTGCTGAAAATTAGAATTTAGCTTAGATATTCAGAACAGGAAATTTTTTCTAGATTTTATAGCCCATGGAAGTAGTGATACTTTTTCACTAGTATTTAGGTGACCGATAAGGCCTGTGGGCCTCTTGTTTATCTTAGTGCACATTGTTGTGGATTTTACCATCGATGAAATTGTCAACTGTCAATTGATAACGTCCATACTAACATTTGGGCAAATAATCATTAATAGGTATTCTTCAGAAGCTTTCCTCCATGCAAAATCTCTATTTTTTAATACTTTCAGAGATAACTTACATGAATTGTACTAAACCTTATCCTGCAATGAATAAAAAAAATGTACCGTTGCCAAATTCGAAGTAACGTCCACACCAAAATTTATCTTGATACTAAATCAGATACTAGTGAGAAATCTGTTTCAAAACACATTGGTATAACAGTGATGGTCATTTTCATACATGTTTCAAAGAACTTTAATAGGTAATTCTTGGACAAATAAATGATGTCAATGGATATAAAGTAATGTCCATAACATTTCCACAGGGTCCAAATAAATCAAAATATCTTGAAAGTATGAGCACAAACTATCTTTTCAGCTTCAAATCCTGGAAAAGCAATGATTGAACATTGGTTTTGTGAAAGAAAATATGCAAATTCTTCAACTTTACAAATTAAAATTTCAGTTCATAAAAATTGCTGAATTTCCGAGATTGACCCATGATCTAATTTCCAATACGGAGAGAGATCATTTATGTGACATAAGGAACATTGAATTTGGAGCTCCAAGTGACTTCTTAATAATCAAGTTTTATTTACTGTATACTATATCAATAAATATAGCATAACTAATGCAAGCAATTATTCAACAAGCTCAGGCCCATGGGTCACATCGCTCACCTGAGTCACCTTGGCTCATATTTAAATATTTTTCCTATATATTCACATGTAAAACTTTTATCCCTATTGTGGCCCCAACCTACTCCCGGGGGCCATGATTTTTACGAAACTGAATGTGCACTATGTCATGAAGCTTTCATGTAAATGTAAACTTTTCTGGCCAGTGATTTTTCATCAGAAGATTTTTAATGATTTTCCCTATGTATTTGTATGTAAAATTTTGATCCCCTACTATCTTACCCCCAGGGACCATGATTTTCACAAACTTCAATCTGCACTATCTCAGGAAGCTTTCGTGAAAATGTAAACTTCTTTAGCCCAATGGTTCTTAAGGAGAAAATTTTAAAGATTTTTTTCTAATCATTAGTTATGTAAAACTTTCAACTTTGATACCCTATTGTGGCCCCATCCTAACCCCAAGGGTCATGAGTTTAACAAACTTGAATCTGCACTATGTCAGGAAGCTTTCATGTAAATCTCACCTTTTCTGGCTCAGTGGTTGTTGAGAAGAAGATTTTTAAAGATTTTCCCAATATATTTGTATGTAAAACTTTGATCCCCTATTGTCGCCTCATCTTACTCCCGGGGGTCATGAGTTTAACAAACTTGAATCTGCACTATGTCAGGAAGCTTCCAGGTAAATATCAGCTTTTCTGGCTTAGTGGTTCTTGAGAAAAAGATTTATAAACATTTTCTCTATATATTTGTATGTAAAACTTTGATCCCCTATTGTTGCCCCATCCTACCCCCGGGGGCCATGATTTTAACAAACTTGAATCTGTACTATGTCAGAAAGCTTTCATGTAAATTTCAGCTCTTCTGGCCCAGTGGTTCTTGAGAAGATTTTTAAATGACCCCACCCTATTTTTGCATTTTTGTGATTATCTCCCCTTTGAAGGGGACATGGCCCTTCATTTGAACATAAAAGCCCTTCACCCAAGGATGCTTTTGGCCAAGTTTGGTTGAAATTGGTCCAGTGGTTCTGGAGAAGAAGTCAAAAATGTAAAAGGTTTACAGACGTATAGACGACGGACAACAAGGCGATCAGAAAAGCTCACTTGAGTTTTCAGCTCAGGTGTGCTAAAAATTGTTCTTAAATTTATTTAAATTAAAGATGTCGTTCATTCAAATCATGTGCGCAACAATTCAAACACGCATTTAAAAAGTGATTTCCCGCATCTAGTGGTAATATAAATATAAACGGGCAGAGATTTTTTGTACAAGTTTGTAGCACAGGGACACAATCTGAGCAAACTGGTATATGGACAACTCACCCCCAAGACAACTCGCCCTCAAGACAACTCGCCCCCTCTGATGGCAACTCGCCCCCTAGCTATCTTGAGACAACTCGCCCTCAATATCATACATAAATATATCATCACAATTTAATCCTATTCTGTGTGTGCATGTTAGTGAGTGTGTGTATATGTGTGGTGTGTATACGGTATGTATACTACACAAGTGTAAATGTGAAGCGAAGCGTGAATATTCTAATACATGTAATTATCTTTTAATACGTTTCTCAATTAATTCCCATTTAAGAAATTTTATCATAACGGCTTTGCAATATTGATTAGTTTTACGCTGCGATTTCAAAGTGAAAAGTACTCAAATGTTAAGGATTACCTTAACGTTTGAAGTATTTAATATAATAGCTTGGGGGAAATCAAACAATGAGATTTTTAAAAGCAACAGAGGAAGATTATTGATAATTAATCATATTACTACGCCAGCTGAAGAGCCAAGATAATACACTGGATCCCTACCAAAACCTAGCTTGTTCCTGCTATGAGTATATATTTTACATAAAAGTGATAATGAATTTACTGAACCCAAACACTGGATTTTCATGGCTTGCGAAAATTAAATCTTTCGTCTTGCATAAAAAGACACGAAGTTCGGTGTTTATATATACATATCTCTTTTCATCTCAGTCCGATATATCTGACGTTTTCCTGGCTTTTTCATTATTTTGATATTTACCATGCCAGGAAAACGTCAGAACCGGCGCCATTGCGTAAACTGGAAATTTGCCGTCTCCATCTGGAGGCGGCATTCTCGGGCCGATTTTAAATACTTTGGAGTCGAATTCAATGTTAAACTCATAATTAATCAATAAAACGAAGCTTCTTGTACTTACTAATATCAATTTTATGGGTTCATTCATCACATAAACAGCCTCATGAAAACATTTTAACAAACTGTCGAGCTGTTTTGAGTCACGTGACTCGTTCGCTCAAATGACAGCGAAAATTGGGTTGACTACAATTGTGTGCTTCTGCTATCAAATTTTGGAGTGATATTTTCTTTTAATCGATATTAGTAAGTACAAGAAGCATCGTTTTATTGATTAATTTTGAGTTTAACATTGAATTTGACTCCAAAGTATTTAAATCGGCCCGAGAATGCCGCCTCCAGCTGGAGGTGGCGAATTTCCAGTTTACGTAATAGCGCCGGTTCTGACGTTTTCCTGGCACGGTAAATATCAAAATCAGGAAAAAGCCAGGAAAACGTCAGATATTTCGGACTATTTTCGTCTGTGATGTATATTTTATCTACAATTTTATCTATTTTCGCTAATACATCTCTTGGATTTAGACCATGCAAATATAATAATTGTAAACATGTATGGTATGAGGAGCGAGTTCTCTCAAGAGAGGGGGAAAGTTGTCCTCAGAAGGGGCGAGTTGTCCCATAGGAGTCGAGTTGTCTTGGGGGCGAGTTGTCCAAATACCGTATATATAGTGACTATATATACAATCTGAGCAAACTGGTATATATCGTATATAGTCACTATATACTATGTATAACAGTTTGCTCAGATTCATTGTGTCAAAACCCTGTGGTTTGTAGAAGTGGGTCGAAGCGAGATAGAATGTAAGTGAATATGTACGCGTACGTGAAATATCACGAAAAATTTTAGGCCTATATTAATGAAAAAAGTCGCAATTGTCCAAATAATGAGAGAGAAAAAGTCAACAAAAAAAAGTACAACACCTGTCACGACTTCATCCAACAGTGGCACATGAGTTGGTATTTTCATGACTGATGGCGTTGACATGATTAGCGAGCGCGAGCCAACGTGCGAGAAAATTAGAGTTACCTACTCTTCGTTGGTAAGCGGTAAATGTAGTACGGCCGAAACCCGAATGCCGAAAGTCCCGGATAGCGATTTTTTCAAGTTTTCTCTCTTAATAATTGATAGAATGACATCAAACTTATTATGATAACTGTTTGTGACCTATTAAACAAGAATCATATAACTTTTTCTGGGAATCCTGTAAAGAAGATAATGAACCAGAGTTTTCGGATACCAAAAAGCGGTAAATCTAGTACGTTTTATAAATGCCGAAACCCGAACACGGTCTCCGGTCTTTTGATCTACCGAAAGTCCGCGTTTTAGCATTATAGACAATATTGAATTAGACTGAGTTCTAGATATCTACGGTAACTTAAATAAATCGCAGTTGCATATATGGTGCATTTATATGCGCATTTTATTGTATCACCCTACATATTATTTATAATTATTCATGTGTAGTTCAGGCACTTTTTTGCAATATTTCAATCCACTTTGATATATATACACTATAAATAGTGTGCTTCTTTTTAAACTTCGGTTGTTGAAGCATATTCATTATTGAATTAATTGAATAATTTTATAATTCAATTATTATTTTGATGCAGTGTAGGCTACTAATGCATACGAAGTGTGATTTAAAGTAATCATATGTACATGTAATTTATATGTAATTTATCGAAGAAGAACGACAAATTTTAATATTGAAACGAATTTGGTATTATCTCTATGTGATAAATGTATTCCTATATATTCCTTTAGTCGAGCTAAAGTTGTGAATCCGGAAGTGGATTGAAAGTTACCGATACATTGACCAATCAAATAGCTAGATTTTAGCCAATCATAATGCTCAGTCACTATCCAATCAGCTTGAAGCTGTAGGGTATAAATACTGCGAAACAAAGTCAGTCTACACTGATCTGGACCAAGAAGAACATCGCTTAAAAGAGAAAGCTTAACAACGGTAAGGTATAGACGTGGCTGAATAAGTCTTTCCTATACAAAGTCAGTAATAATATAACTTTATTAAATACTTTACATAGGAATGAGACATTGCTCACATTTACCCTTACTTCCGCTACATTATTCTCATTAATACAGACTGAGTCAAATTGAGCAAAGACAAACATTGAGCAATATTGAGTAATTGAAGTGAGTAATTTTGAGTTGATCAAATTTTGCTATAATTGTGCGTGATTTCATTGTTCTTTGTAAAATAGCTAATCATTGGAACTGATCATTGTCTCAAATCATTTTACTGCCAATCACTGTTCAATATCTCGGAATAAAGCCGAGAGGACCCACATCGCTAATCAATATTTTGAGCAAGTAGCTCAGTCTAAATTGAGAAACCACGGTTGCACGCTACATATCTTTTTGGTGGCAGCGGTGGGATCATATTGAACAATGAATCTCAGTGAGCTCAATGCTACTATAAGAGAAATTGAGGCTAAGTTAGCTCAATACGAGGCCGACAGTCCGTTAGATCACTCAACACCACGAGTACCCAAGTATCAGAGCACGGGATTGTCTGCAAGTGATTCTGGTATCACTACAATGAAATCAGATACAAGACAAAATCTGAGCACACTTGAGCACAAAGGTAAACGACAATCGGTAAAATTCCAGTCGGATGATACAAAATACGACATGAGTAAATACCTACCAAAAGTTGAGCAGTTCGAAAACACGTCCACGTTGCATCGACCTCTAGATGATGTCAATGTAACAACCAGACATAAAATACGTGCAAGTAAAAATGAGCAGCAACGAGCTCGGGCTCAAATTGACGAACCAACTAGATCGCCAATAAAATCTGAGGAACCTAGGCGTATGAATGTGAAACCGGCTACTTACGATGGTACTACACCATGGCTTGATTTCAGATCTCATTTTGAGTCGTGTGCTAAACTTGGACAATGGAGTGAGGAGGAGAAAGGGCTATATCTTTCAGTGTCCTTACGAGGGCTGGCGCAAGGAATCCTAAGTAATTTGAGCGAAAATGAGCAGCTCAATTACAGTGAGCTCACACGCGCTCTCAATGACCGCTTTGCTCCTCCTGATCAAATGGAGCTTTATAGAATGCAACTAAGGGAGAGACAACAGAAAGCATCTGAGTCATTACCAGAACTCGGACAACATATAAGACGACTCACAAATCTCGCTTACCCTACTGTCCCTGCTGACGTGCGAGAAACACTGGCAAAAGATCAATTTATTGATGCTCTTGTCAGCTCCGAAATGCGTCTTCGTATTAAGCAGGCAAGGCCTGTTAATCTCAACGATGCCGTTAGACATGCTGTTGAACTTGAAGCATATTTCAAGGCAGAAGGAAAGCTGCAAGAGTCTAGAGGATACATGCAAAACGTAAATACCGCTGATAAAGCACCAACGAAAGAAACCGAAGCCATTCATTCCATTTTAGATGAGTTACGTCAGTCCATGAAGAAAATGGAAGAAAAGATTAAGTCATTTGAGGTTAGGAATAGCTCTCACAATAAAGATAAAACTGATCGTCAGAACTGGAGGAAAAATGTCACTTGCTATAATTGTGGTGGTAAGGGTCATATAAAAAGGGAATGTAAGAAGTTCAAAAGTGCTGTGAGTAAAGGACGAGTCCAAGAAATACAGGGGTCATCTGCAAATGTGCAAACACAGGGAAACTGCGGTGTAAATGGTTATCTTGGGAGTACTGGACTCTTTCTTGAGGCCCTTGTGGAGAAAGTAGGTGCCACATTACTCGTCGATACAGGTGCTTCTTTGACCATCTTATCTAAAAGGATTTATGACAGCCTTTCGGGAAAACACTCCCTGGATCCCATTCAAAAGTCAATCACGGGTGCAAGTGGTGAAGCGTTATTTGTATATGGTAGAACGCAAATACTCATTAGTGTAGGAAATAGGTCATACAACATCACGGCTGCTATTGCTGACATCAGTATGGATGGAGTTCTAGGACTGGACTTCATGAGCATAAATAACTGCACTATCAATGTGTCAGAGCGGAAGATGATCATTGAGAAGGAAACAATCCGACTCTTAAAAAGTGGGCATTATGGATGCTACAGGATTGCAGTTGCTGAAAATATAAATATACCATCGAGAAGTGAAATTATTACTTACTGCAATGTGGTCAAACCAAATGATGCTAGCCTACCAGAAGGAGTGAGTTTGATTGAGCCAGACGATGAGTTTCTTGCATCTGAAAGAGGACTTGTTGGTAAAGTGTTGGTACAAAATACAGACAAGGTCCCTGTTCGCATTATGAACATTTCAAACGAGGTAAAAGTTGTAAGGTCCGGAACAGTTGTGGCCAACATGACCCTAATTAATGATATAATTGAGGAGACACGTGCACCAGACACCAAAAAGCCAAACATCATAAGGGAACTTCCATCTCATTTACAGAACCTTTTAGAGCGCTCAAGCTCATGTCTTACTCGAGAGCAGAAGCAATGTGTGAGAAAATTTCTTGCACAGCATTCATCTTTATTTGCTTCTGATGATAAAGACCTGGGACGCACCAGCCTAGTTAAGCACAAAATCGATACCGAATCGAGAGCTGCGATCAAACAACAACTCAGAAGGACTCCTGTACATCTTGAGGACACCATGGATCAACACATAGATGACATGTTGCAAAGAGGGGTTATAGAAAAGTCATCAGGCCCATGGGCATCACCAGTCGTTCTAGTTCGCAAAAAGGATGGCACAACAAGGTTTTGTGTCGATTATAGAAAACTAAACGAGGCCACAGTCAAAGACGCATACCCACTTCCTCGAATAGATGAGACATTAGACCATCTGGCCGGAGCAAGCTGGTTTTCTACTCTAGATCTACTGTCGGGGTACTGGCAGGTGGAAATGGAGGCAAGGGATCAAGCAAAGACAGCATTTATAACTAAACGTGGCCTTTTCCAGTTTAAGGTAATGCCATTTGGGTTATGTAATGCACCAGCAACATTCGAACGACTCATGGATACTATCCTAAGCGGCCTTCAATGGACAACTTGCTTGGTGTACCTCGATGACATAATCGTACTCGGGAAGTCATTTGATGAAATGATGGTGAATCTTGAAAATGTGTTTACAAGGTTATCATCTGCCGGTTTGAAGATGAAAGCTAAAAAGTGCAATTTATTTGCCAAAGAAGTTGAGTACTTGGGACACATTATTTCGGAACAAGGTGTATCAACAGATCCGAAGAAAATTGAGACCATCAAAACTTGGACTGAACCTACTTCGGTGAAAGAGCTTCGATCATTCTTGGGTCTTTGCAGTTACTATCGTCGATTTATTAAGGGATTTGCCACAGTAGCCAAACCGTTGCACAAATTGACTCACAAAAACACGAAGTACATATGGTCAAAGGAATGTCAGGAGGCTTTCGACTCATTGAAACACCACCTTATAAATTCACCAATTCTAGCATATCCCGACTTTGGGAAATCATTTATATTGGACACCGACGCAAGCGATAGTGGTATTGGAGCAGTCCTTTGTCAGATTATTGAAGGCGAAGAGCAAGTAGTAGCCTATGCGAGTCGAACTCTCTCCAAAACAGAACAAAAATATTGTGTGACTCGTAAAGAACTTTTAGCAGTGGTCACTTATGTTAAGCACTTTCGACATTATCTGTATGGAAGAGAATTTACAGTCCGAACAGATCACAGTTCATTGCGTTGGCTTATGAACTTTAAGGACCCGGAGGGACAGTGGGCAAGGTGGCTTGAAACGCTGGCAATGTTCAATATGAAAATTGAACACAGACCAGGCTCTCGACATCGTAATGCGGATGCTCTCAGCAGGAAAACGTGCAAGAAATGTAAATTCATATCTGAGCACAATGAGGTATGCAACACAAATGTGGGGTGTAACACTTTGGAAATGACTCCTGTTGAGGACGTCATAGGAGAAGAGGAGAAAAACATTTCTGATCTTCAGAAAGAAGACATTGAAATCAGCAAAGTGAGGAGTTGGTTGGAACAAAACGTGAGACCGGAACCCCTGGAATTGTCGTCGGGAGGACCAATGCTGAAGTCTTTATGGTCCCAAAGATCACTTTTGGAGGTGAGAGGTGATTTGCTCTGCCGCAGATGGACTGATAAAGAGGGATCCACCCTCCAAGTTATTGTGCCTTTCAGCGAGAGACGACATATACTCAATTACAGCCATGACCACAAGACCGCAGGCCACCTTGGAGTGACAAAGACTCTAAGTAGAATAAGGCAAGCATTCTACTGGCCTGGGCTACAAAGAGATGTCAGACAGTATATAGCTGGTTGTGAGATCTGCATGAAATCAAAGAGCCCGAACAAGTCTCTGAGAGCTCCAATGCAGCTCGTAGGAGCTGGAATACCGATGGAACGTATAGCAATGGACATTGTAGGAAAACTCCCGCGCACTGACAGAAACAACAGATACATTTTAGTTGTTTCTGATTATTTCACCAAATGGGTCGAAGCATTTTCTATGCCAAATATGGAAGCAGCAACAGTGGCAGATATAGTTGCAAAAGAAGTTGTTGCAAGGTTTGGAGTTCCATGTGTTATACACTCGGATCAAGGGAAGCAATTTGAAGGCAAAGTATTCACAGAAATGTGCAAAGTTCTGAACATTAAAGTACGACGCCCTACCATCCCCAATCAGATGGGATGGTGGAGCGATTCAATAAGACACTGCTCTCGATGCTTCGCACCTTGGTGGATGAGAATCAGAAGAACTGGGACGAGCTCCTCCCATTCGTTCTGATGGCATACAGATCTGTTGAACAGGAGACTACAGGATCTAGTCCAAACTACCTAATGTTTGGAAGAGAAGTAACAACTCCTCTTGAAGTCATGTACAAAATGCCAAATTTAATGAGGAACATTCCCCCAAATCAATGGGCATGGGAACTGAAAGAGAAGCTAGAAGCTGCCCATAGCCTTGTGAGACAGCATACAGCGCAAGCTATGCTGCGACAGAAGTCGCTGCATGACCAGAAACTCTATTGGCAGTCATTCAAACCCAGTGACGAAGTTTACGTGTATTTTCCCAGGTACCAAGTTGGAAAATCTCCAAAGCTCACACAGTTTTGGAGAAGTCCATTTGCTGTTGAGGCAAAATTGTCAGATTTAACTTACAAAGTTAGGTGTGGTTCAAAGAGTAAACCGCAAGTTATACATGTGGACAGAATGCGTCTCAAAAGAAGACAGGAACTGTCACACGAGAAATGTGTTGAAAAGGAAAATCCAATTGATTCAATACCAGAAAGAATTGAGCAATCTGACTCAGTACAAGGGTACAAAGAGAACAACGATAAGAGTTATGAGCAAATAGACAAGATTCTTAACAAGCAATGTCTCATTCCTGAAGCAAGATTAAGAAAACCACCAAAGTGGCTTTCAGATTATGAAAGATTTTGAAATGTATGTTATTTCTTTTACAGAAGATGCCTCCAAACACAAAGACTACTACAAAGAAGGAATTTAAATGTCCCATGTGCCCAGTTAAAACGTATAATCTGGGAGCCATGAAGGAACATTTAGCAAGTTGTGGCTTACAGAAGATGGAAAAGAGGTACACTTGTACAGCAGGCACTTGTACTTACCGTACCAACAGACTGGCGAATTTGAATAGACATCGGAAACGGCATGATGAGACAAAGGCCAAAGAGTCCGATGGAGAATGGGCTAAAAATGATCCAGGGAATCTCAGTGACGTCTTGGGAGATTTAAGTACAGACACTGATGCAGACGTTAGCCAGGGAATCAGTTCTTCATTCACTGGGTGTGACTATATACCTGTGAGGAAGCCGACTCGACCTGCTAAAGTGTTTGTTCCACCACCAAAACCGGTGTTGCCATCAGTACAGGAGGTACCAAGTTACGATTTACCGACTGTATCGGTAGTGACACCTGAAGTCCCGCAAAGTGAAATTCTGTCATCCACGAGAGCATCGTCATCTGTAGTGACCAGGAATTCACCGACAGCAACGCAAATTGAACATGCCACTTCGGAGTTACCTCCCCGACGTCTGGCTGCGAGTTTGCATCCACCTAGGTTTGCTTTAAAGCGAAGTCGTCTTGACAATATTGAAAGAGTGGACGTTGGGTCTCAGACGTTGCAACCAGCTCAGAAGACGACTCGTTGGACAATTACAAGGTGGACAGATAATGGGAAAGACTATGAGGAGATTCAGCTGGTAGAGGACCTATTCGATGCTATATAAGATTTTCGTGTCATTGACTTATTACGTTAACAAATTAGTGTAGATTTTTTTGTTGTTGCAAACATTGTTCAAAGCTGTGAGAAAACAGCAGTGAAACGAGTTTAATTTTTATATCTTTCTTGTAACTTTTCTTGAAATGCTCATATTAAAATCATTTGAAAAACCTGTCCAATGTTGAGTTATGCGAGGACGCATATTTTTATTGAGGCGTGGGTAATGAAACGAATTTGGTATTATCTCTATGTGATAAATGTATTCCTATATATTCCTTTAGTCGAGCTAAAGTTGTGAATCCGGAAGTGGATTGAAAGTTACCGATACATTGACCAATCAAATAGCTAGATTTTAGCCAATCATAATGCTCAGTCACTATCCAATCAGCTTGAAGCTGTAGGGTATAAATACTGCGAAACAAAGTCAGTCTACACTGATCTGGACCAAGAAGAACATCGCTTAAAAGAGAAAGCTTAACAACGGTAAGGTATAGACGTGGCTGAATAAGTCTTTCCTACACAAAGTCAGTAATAATATAACTTTATTAAATACTTTACATAGGAATGAGACATTGCTCACATTTACCCTTACTTCCGCTACATTATTCTCATTAATACAGACTGAGTCAAATTGAGCAAAGACAAACATTGAGCAATATTGAGTAATTGAAGTGAGTAATTTTGAGTTGATCAAATTTTGCTATAATTGTGCGTGATTTCATTGTTCTTTGTAAAATAGCTAATCATTGGAACTGATCATTGTCTCAAATCATTTTACTGCCAATCACTGTTCAATATCTCGGAATAAAGCCGAGAGGACCCACATTGCTAATCAATATTTTGAGCAAGTAGCTCAGTCTAAATTGAGAAACCACGGTTGCACGCTACAATATTATCATTCCATTTTCAAGACGATTAACGACTGTACTATCATATTTCCCTTTTCTTTCTTAATCAAAATGTTGTAAAAGCACACTTTTTGGGTTACATTATTTACTTTAGGGGGTATAATTTCTTTACTTTCGGAATTTAAATTTTTATTCAAAATAACATGAATGGGTGAATGGGGAACCTTCGCGTGGTTAGAGCTGGGCAACGGAATCAATGGTTAATGTTGTAATCATGACTAATTACCGATAGAATCCTCAACTATCGTTTTACATGTAAGCGTACGCTGTTTAGGTACGACTTTACCAAACTAAGGAGACCTACTTGTTCCGATTAAAACAAGAATACGATTACAAAATGCAACAATTTTTATTATTCTGTGTTGTGAAATAATGATAGAAACATAAAATGTAGTCTTAATCAATATAATTTGCATGAATATGATTACTTAAAACTCAGTATTTACAAGGGGCCGTGGGAATCGGTCAGTGTCTTCGACCGTGTTTGGGTTCCGACATTTATAAAACGTACTAGATTTACCGCTTTTTGGCAGGTGAAAACTCTAGTTTGGTACTTTTGTACAAGAATTCTCAGAAAAAATTTATGTTTTTTATGTACCTAGGTTACAAACAGCAACCTCTGTAAATTATATGTTATTACATGCAGTATTAAGGGAGAAAACTCGAAAAAATCGCTATCCGGGACTTTCGGCTTTCGGCTTTCGGCCGTACTACATTTACCGCTTACCCTCTTCGTTTCGGAGTAAAGTCAACTCGTACCTTGACCGACTCGTACCCAGGTCAACTCGTACCAAATAGGTCAACTCGTACCAAATAGGTCAACTCGTACCCAATAGGTCAACTCGTACCCAAAAGGCAAAAGTCTACTCGTACCCAAGAATCTGCTTACGAGTTGACTACTCCTCTTCAATTGATGAAAACTCGTACCTAAGAGATATGTCACTTATATGCGCATAGGTATATTGCATTATGGGCAGATTCTTGGGTACGAGATGACTTTTGCCTTTTGGGTACGAGTTGACCTATTTGGTACAAGTTGGCCTGGGTACGAGTCGGTCAGGGTACGAGTTGACTAGAATTCCCTGTTTCTACAATCGTAGACTTAGTCTGGTCCCCGCCCCCGCCACTCCTTGATCACGCGAGTGGTCAAGGAGTGGCGGGGGCGGGGACCAGACTATCGTAGAGTGTTTTGCCCTCTCACTAATTAACTATATTAATTCTAAACAAATGACCGCAAACATTTCAAAGTTCGTTCCAAGTGTTAATAAAAAACGAAAAAAAATTATATAGGGTCCCGTGCCTTTTATAGACCATATTTTGTACTTTTTTACAACGACTTATACTTGGGTGAAACGTCACCAATAGATAATATATTTCCGGAATAATTATTGGCGTATAATACGCCATATTCAAATTCGAAAAATTAATCTTAATAAAAATATTTTCTAATCCAATTACATGACAAATTTTGCTAGGTACATTTGGAATGAAATTACACGGTATTTTTGGTAGGCTTTATATCAAAGAAATATATTATTTTTTTCAATCTAGATAGGGCTAATATTGACTATAAATTTAAAAAAAAAAAATTCATTACAATATGCAAGAAAATTGCCAAACTTTTTTGCTGAACTTCCAATTTTGTTGCACATAAGAATCTTAAGAGCATCAGACAGACACATAGCGTGGTTTGTTTGTTTGTTTGTTTTTTCTGAAGGAAAGGGGAGGGGGTGTGGGGGGGGGGGGGGGGTAACGTAGCAGAGGATAACTCGAGATCGTCTAAAATTCTTGACTATCAAACGAAAATAGAAAAGGGACCAAAAAATCCATAACAGATGTTCTCTATTCCAAACTTCAACACCATACATATAAAGAAGGGGGGGGGTTGTCAGCCAGTATATCATAATTTGCAAGGGATGATAATTTACTATGCATGTAAATATAACGGAAAACAAACTTTATCAAAATTAAAAGTGTCCCGTCTCTGATTTAAAGCGCCTGAGAGTAAAGGATATCAAATTGGAATGGGATGGTGTTCAAATGTCTTTCTTTTAGATCCAGTGGTACAGTATGAATCAATATCTCACCAGAGCTCACAGAAAGTAGAACTGACTTGATAATGACTTATGAAGGTGATCTTTGGGGAAATAACATATTCTGGTGATATTACTGGTTCTACAGGTATATATTTTGTAGACAGTGGAGGGGTGGTGGTATGTACACAACATCTGCACACGTACACTATCCACACTTCACGTGTCTGTGTATAATGCAAGCACTAGTGTTTGCACAGCTTTATAAGACACATGAAAGACTGCATGGAAGATAATGACAGGGATGTCACTAAGGATGAACAAGCTCCACTTTTAATTTGGTGTCTTTGTGCATCAAATAAAGTATTTCTCATCTCCCACAAAATCTTTAAAGAAGAACACTTTAACAAGAGATGGGAGATGGACCTCATTATTCATGGAAATAATTGTCATTAACACTGTACTCTTTTAGCCCCTTAACTGGCCCTGTGAAATGCAGAACCACACGACTCTATCCTTGCCCTTGGTGACTAGGTACACAGACTTTTGAATAGCAGTTGACCTTTGCTGTTCACTACAACAGCCTTTTTCAAGACCACCAATTCTTTCAACACAACTTTCAAGAAATGCAATAAAATGGGAAAGTCTAACAGATTGAAACACACAAGAGTCAATGTACTATAATCATGATTTTATGCTTGTTTATAAGGAACTCCTTGAGAGAAATCAAAAATATTTTGAATATTTATGATCAAGATTCCTTATAGCCAATATTCTTTCAAGCTAAACAAGGTCATTATGATGTGCATTGAAGATAGTTATTCTTAAATGGGCATTAGCTGTCATTTTGATACCAAAAATTTAATTAAATGAAAATTGCTCCATATCATACATATATATTTCAGTAATAACTTGACTTACTTGACTTAATTCCTTCTCTCCTCGTGGAGAATAGGGCCATGAACAAGTCCTCTCCATTTACTTCTATCCTGGGCTGATCTTGCTGCCTCTGTCCATGACCCAAAACCTAGTTCTTTCCTCTCTCTTTCTATTGTTCTTCTCCACGTTTCCTTCGGTCTTCCTCTCTCTTTTTTTCCCTTATGGTGTCCAACAAAGGGCTACATATGGGTGTGTTCTTGTATCCATTCGTAACACATGTCCAATCCACTGCCATCTGCGTGTTTTTATCATAGTGCTGATCTTTGCTACTCAGGCTATCTCTCTAACTGCTACATTTGATATTTTCATTGGCCAGTAGATCTTTAAGATTTTCCTAAGACATTTGTGCTGGAAGGTATCTACAAGTTTTTCATCCCCTTTTGTCATTTTCCAGGTCTCGCTACCATACAATAACACAGCTATTACATTTGAGCTGAAGAGCTTCATTTTGTTTTTCTGTTGAGTTGGTTATTGCTCCAGATCTTGTGTAGCTTATGGAATGCTACTCTTACATGGCCAATACACCGACCCACTATCGCCACTTAAACCCCGCCCACCATGGTTACGTCATAGCAACAACGGAGACTCGGACAAAAAAGTAAACAATGGCGGCGACTGCAAACGGTTCATAAACTTTACAGAACAATTTTAAAATCATGTACTACATTTCAGAAATTTCCTTCTATTCACGAGTTATTCCCCTTTGAATGAAATTTTAGGGGCTTTGGTTTCCAGAAAAAGGCTCCGAGACTGTATAAGCTTGAGCAGAAAATGCATTGAAAATGAAAAGTAGGAGCATTGTAGTTGTGCACATCGTTTTTTGTTTTTTGATTACAGCGTTCGAAATGGTGGTTGACAGGGTTCAAAAATTAGGACGCCTAAAGGAGCAAAAAATTACACATATTTTCCTTTGTATTTTTTAAACTAAAAATATTTTGTTAAGATGTGTAGAACAAAAGTTGTGCAAAATGTTAAGAGCTTTCTCTTGATATCCCTAAAAAGGGGCTGGCCCCTTAAATTAGGGATCTGGGGATCTTCAAAGTTTTCGTTTTATAACTCAAAAAACGGTAAATATTTTGATATGGCTTTTGCTGGAAAATTTGTTCTTTAACATCTTATTGATCTCATAAACATGATATTTTGCTCGAGTATTGTGTTATATATAAGTAAAAAGCTTGACCCACAAACAGGTAACCGTATCATTAGGTAGGTGAAGGGGGAAAATATGCGTATAACTTAAATAAACTTGCTTTAAATGATAAATCTGACTTCATGAAATACTAATATTCTTTTAAAATAAGGTTTTAACGTGATCTATGGTTCCTTTAAAAATCATCTATCGACAACTTTCTTTTTTTATTATTTAGTAGCTTTAATATAAACAATCGTTCCAAAGAAAAAAAGAGGAAAAGGTTATCTCTTCTACGTTTGTTATTAAAACAACGATATATTTAATTGAAGAAACAAACCTTCAAGCATAGAATAACTCAGTCATTAACTATACACGCATCTTACATACACCGCGGGGTTTGTTTTTGTTTACTATTACGTAACCGCCTCGAGGAACCATCGCGTGTGAACCAGGGCATGTACACAAAGTAAACATTGTCGTCCCAAATATAACACAGAATGTTATGTTTTTGATCATATTGGATTTTTCGAATAATTCAGTCTTTCCGGGGATGTATATACTTGTTTATACGTCCCTGGTCTTACGTTTGATTTGTTTTAAATTCAAAACTCTAGAGCATTGAGTCAGGCATCAGTTTTAAAATCTGCAATTTAATATACAGTTCGTTTCTCAATCATGTCTAATTAAATGTGTGTTTAATATCGGAGATTCATCGCTGCTGGACTAGCGATCTGTGATTTCACACTACTTTAAATGAACACATAAACTTTACTCAAATTCTTCGTTGTGAAAAAGAAAATGGATACATTTTACAAGCATAACGAATTATTTCTGAACATGTTTTGAAATCAATAGTTTATAATCAGGATTAAACCAAATCTAAACTTGCGTATAGAATATTCAGAAACCCATGGCCGACCAGTCTCATTTCAAATGATTTGTTGTTTTATTGTTTAAAAACAATGACTTTGATTAAACATTGATTCAGAACTCCTGGTCCAAATTATGTAACTACGGCACGTGCCCCTGGGGTGAAATTCATACGCGACTTCTGTGCGCACTGTGTACATAATATACCTACATATGTATTTACGCAGAAATATTCAAGATTTGAGAGCAATTTATTTGATTTCTATGTATAAATAATTCAAACTCGATGAATTATTCTCTTCAGTCTGAATATTATGCTATCATAATTTTGTTGTATGATAAAATATTGGTAACAACTATAAACCTTTATTGCATGCCCTGAGCCATAAATTTCATAAATTTAAATAGTAATTTTTTCTTCATTATTGGGACTGAAAAGTTAAATGCTGAAAGAATTCAATCCCACATACACGCGCGCCTCAAAAGACTGATTCGTGGAATGAGATCATACACGCATGTACTTGAGTAGTATAAATTTATTAAACACCTAACGATAAAAATTTATAGTACACCTTTATACCTTCATTTCAATGACATATATTTTAAAAATTCTCAAACTATTTCATAATTACATACGAGAAGTCAGAATCGCCAGCATAGCCAAACTACTTATATCGTTACAGTACTTATCTTCCTGTAACAGTTGATTATTTTCTTTCTAAAAACTTAACTTGTATTCGTCTTTTCTAAAATAACTGGATAAGTATTTCAAATAATTTTTCCCGGGGTGATGTTACGTATAACATATCAAGAGGGAAAGAAGGCGAAAGTTAGATCCCACACACACACATACTCATGTACGGTTCCTGTATCAAATGTCATTTAATTTTCTACGTTTTATTTACAATATCAATCACAATTTCTCTTGTCTTAATTATCACAAACTGTGAAACACGAAATCCATGCATGCACGGTGCTACATGCATATGAGCACCTGTCAATCAACACCACTCGATTTTGTGAACTTAGTCTGGTATCGCGGAATCATTTCCCACGTTATAGAAAAAAGTATATCTAAACACTGTTGGGAGACTGGAGCTGCTGTGAATTTACCGCACAGATGTATCTGCAGACTATTCAGGACCTGTTCTTATATTAAATAATGATATATCAGGTAACAGAGTATGTCTGAAAATTCTGTATTTGAAATTATCATCCATTACAGAGATTGTAAAGAGTTTTGGTTATTGATCTTGACAAATGACAGATCATACCTTCCTAGTCACAGCATGGGTGGAAGGTGGAAGGACAGGAAGTTCCAGTTAATGACCGTGTAGCGTGTGACAGCGTGGCGAGAATTCCATCGTCATCGAAAGCAAGTTTTTTGACTTGCCTAGATGGTCGAGCGGTCTAGCGCGCTGGTTACATGCTGCTAGGAGATTTGGTTCCGCAGGTCGTGAGTTCAACCCCGGGTAGGGGCGGAAGTGGGTATCCATATAAAGTGAAATTTTCTGTACTTTATATTAATTATTTCTTCACTTAGGGCAGTTATGTTCATTTAAGAGTTCATTGCTATTTCTGTGTTTTATATATATATATATATATATGTATATAAAGCACAGAAAATTTCACTCTAAGTGGATACCCACTTCCTCCCCTACCCGGGGTTGAACTCACAACCTGTGGAACCAAATCTCCTAGCAGCATGTAACCAGCGCGCTAGACCGCTCGACCATCTATGCAATATTACGATGAACAACAAAGAAGTTAGACGGATTACAAAGTTAGTATATGAAAATGTGGGATGCACGTGCATGCGCATGCACGAAAGTGCAGACAAAATGAATATCATTTTTCACATCTACAAAGGATATACTATCATCCTATCAAGGTTTCATATCGATCCCGTGTGAATTTCGATTTCTTAAATTTTGTACCAAAATTGTAATGCACGTGCGTGCGCGTGCATGCACGTGCAGACAAAATGACTATCACTATGCACATCTACAAACGCTATGCTCTCATCCTGGAAAGTTTCATATCGATCCCTTTTGTAGTTTCTGAGAACACTACCGGAAAAAAA